>NC_086154.1:202175410-202478441 GCF_035149785.1 Candoia aspera | reverse complement strand
GTACAGCACATACAGCCTTTGCATAGGTTGTATTGTCTCACGTGCAGCCAAAATATCAGACCTGGCTCATTGTCTAGCAGCTGGATGGAAGGAAGCATTCCTGCAACAAACCAATTGGGCCAATCTGAGGTGAGCGGGTTGCCGACCCAGTCTGCATCATCACAAGGTTCTTCTTCCATAAGTCCTAGGCTGTCTGTATAGGACAGTTTTTCTCAATCAAAGCAACTTTAAGATGTGTGGACTTCAACTCCCAGAATTCCCCAGCCAACCATGCTGGCTGGGGAATTCTGGGAGTTGAAGTCCACACATCTTAAAGTTGCTGAAATTGATAAACACTGGTATAGGAGAACTTGTGCCACATGTAAAATGATTCTGCCAGTGATGGATACTCAGTTTATACAGTAGGGTTCATACAAAGAACTTGGGCAGGACTTAGGCAAGAGGGAAATCATCACTTCCATACTTGAACACCTTAAGCAGATTGTTGTAGCAGCAGACTGGCAAGGAAACAGGAGGCAACATGTGAGGATGTATCCTCTACAAATGATTAGTGGGGTTGTCTTTGTACCACAGCAAGCAGAATGTATGGATTTCAATTTCTGTGATGTTTGTGCCCAGGTACTGTTTTAGTTTATAGTTAAAGAAAATATATAAAGACACATCTTTCATTAATCCCTAGAGTTTATTTCCATAGTTATTCAAGATGAATTTGTTAAGAACATGTGTCATGGTCTTCAGATTTTTTTTAAAGCATGTTCTTGTTCTTCTATGCGCTTGCTGTAATCAATCCATTCTAGAACAATTCTTGTGACAGATTATCTTCTGAACTTCAGCTTTGAAGGATAGCAAACAACCTATCCAGGAGATCAGAAACGTACATATGTCAGATTGAGAAACTGCGTGACTGCCCAAAGCCACCCAATGACTTTATAGGTCAGTATGAATTTGAACCTCAGCCTAATTGTAGCATTTTAATTGTTTCACTATACTTGGCCTTCATAATAGCAATTCATTTATGATACTCCAAGGCTTAAGAACATAATGAAGTGAATGACTCTGGGTACCACAAGAGTAGACCATGAGAAGGAAAGGATGCAGTGAGGTAGTAGTTGTTTTTCTTAGCGTTTGTCACTGCATTTGCCTAGTTCAGCAAAGCTATTAATACACAATGCATTGAAGAATTTTCTTTTTTAGTTGGTGTGTCACAGAGACTGATACTGATTGTGGTTCAGAGGGAGTGACTGGTCCAAGATCACAGGCGGGAAATATTAAATATATGGGGAATAAACATATAAACTGTCCTGTCCCCATGGACTTTTTGGAATGCAGCTTTGGTGTATACTATTAGCGTCTCATAGTTGGAGCACTTTCCAAATATCACAAACCAACAAAATACAACCAACGTGAGTCAGTAATCCTTATTGTAAATCACTCAGAGATCAACTGGTAACTCCAAATCTATGCCCTGCCTATTCCTGCCCCATAATATTTACAAAGACAATATTGCACAACATTACTAACCCAAATAACATGGTGTAATTTCTTAAAATAGTACAATTAATTTGTATTGACTTCTTATGTAGTTTGTAACAATATTGCAACATATTGCAAAAATTGTTTTGAAAAAGGCAAGCTATGAAATGCAAAATTCAAATAAAAGAGCACAAATCTGGGTGACATGGTCTATGGTGTAAGAAATGAAACTCATGTTAAAAAAAATTAAAAACTGTAGCCGCCTGTGCTCTGAAATACCCTTGGGCTCTGAAGATGATATCAGTAAATAAATATTCAGGGCTTCCTGAATATTTCTTTCCAAACATACTCTTTTCTACTTTTTTTCCTTCTTTCTCCTCTCTCTCTTTGGATTCTTTGACCTTTAAAAAGCAGGCATTATTTGTAGCTTGATTTTTTCAAGATGTTCTCTAGTATGAGATGATGGCAGTGAATTCAATTTGAAAGTCAAGTCATGAAATGCAATATATAACAGGCTAAAGACAGTATTGCTTTAGGCATGATTTTATGAAGAAACCACCATTTGAAGGATTTCACCTTGGAGTGCAGCATTTCCTATTCATCTGAGCTAATGCCCTTTGGCTCTGGAGCCCAAGCCTTTTACTAGTGATATTTTAAATTATCTACAAGCACATGAATAAAGCATGCACTGCTCAGCCACCTTTAAGATCTATCTTCTTGTATTCTCTTATGAAGAATTATATAAAGGACTAAAGCTCCCCTAGCAATGCTACTTAACTCCTTTGCCATCCCCTTTATTGAATAATACAACACTTTGATACCCTTCCCCAAGTAAATACAACCTTGACTTAACTTCTGGAAAACCTGAGGACACTTTCCATTTGTGAAGAAATGGAACCATCACAAAACCTTTTCATCAGTAGCATGAAGAAAATTGTCTCCAGGATTATTATTCTCTTGAACTACTAAAACTAGACTATAATCCTGTTGTGATTTTGAAAATATACCCAGAAAAGACCAAATTAGAAACAAAGTATATTTTACATGCACAAAAAAAGTATTTTAATAGGAACTGGCTTGGAGACAAACACCATAAACTCCAGTATGATTATGACTAATCCAAAATATTTTGCCATCTGAGATGGAAGAGTATGTTGTAACAACCATGCAGCTTCAGATGCTTTTAGAAGAAATGGATTTGTCAGAAGCCATTCCACTCCAGATTCAGACCACTTGTGATACTGAATCAGCTTAGTTTTGGGGTCCTTGAAGATTTCCTTGTTGAGCCTCTTCACTGCCTCAGCAGCTTTTGAAAGCCTTGATTGCAGTATGATTCTGAATCGGTTTCTATCACTCCAAGTTCAGACACAGTGTTACAACGACAATTAAGTTGAGTGTGAAGCCCCTTTATCTGTGTCTGGATGCAGTGGGGGATCTAGATGAAGGCCAATAAACTAAGCTCAATCCTGACAAGAAAAAAGTATTGAAAATAATGAACTAGGGAGTTGTCTGCTCTGGGTGGGGTTGTGACCCCTCTAAAGGAATCTGGACATACACTGGGAGTGCTCCTAGGGTCATCACTATCAATGAGATATGTTTATGTTGCATTGAGTATCTTTGTCTAGCTAGGTACAGTTTTTCAGTTTTATAGGTTTGCCAGCTACAGTTGTCCTTGGATAAGGACAGCTTGGACACAATGATCCATCTGCTGGTAACCTCAAGTTTGGATTACAGCAGATCCCTGGTTTAAGAATGTCCCAGTTTACAGATGACTCCTAGTTAAGAACAGACTGCCATAAAGACTATTATATTAAAAATTCGAGTTAAGTATAATGTTTCGGGATACATACACAATATTACTTTGTGTATTATTATGTTCAAGATGTTTTAGTGTATTTGAAAGTGTTTCTTACGTGTTTTATATGCATAGAAAGGTAACCTATATACTATATACCAGGGTTTCTCAACCAGGGTTCCATGGAACCCTAGGGTTCTGCCAGAGGTCGCTAGGGGTTCCCTGGGAGATCATGATTTATTTAAAAAAATATTTCAAATTTGGGCAACTTCACATTAAAGAGATAAGTTTCATTCTTTATGTTTAGTTTAAGAACACTGTTAATGCATATATACAGACCTACCCATGAAACAAATATAATGTTTGTAACTTCTTGCCTATATTTGAGCCTGAATGTGCAGAGGTTCCCCAAGACCAGAAAAATATTTCAAGGGTTCCTCCAGGGTCAAAAGGTTGAGAAAGGCTGCTATATACTAAAATAAACATTTGACTAACTGATGCTAAATAACTTCCAATATACATACACATTTGACTTAAGGATAGACTTAGGAACAGAACTTGTTCTTAAACTGGGGACCTGCTGTACTGCAATGCACTTTACATGGGACTGCTTTTGAGGCTGACCCAAGAGTTGCAGCTAACATAGAATGAAGCAGTTAGATTGCAGAAGAAGACAACCTGCCATGAAAATAATACACTTCTTCTGAAAGAGCCGGATTGTCAATTTACTACCTATTTCTAGGTCTTGTATTAACATGTATAGCTAGACAGAAAGGTAGAACTTGAATACCAATTAATCACCTTCTCACATTAACAACTGATGAGGATATTTTGGTCAGGAATAAATGATATATCTGTGTAATGTAGTGGGCTATTAATTCTAAAGGATCTAAAGGGTTAAAGATAGAATTCAGGAAGTGTGAAAAAAATCAGATTAGCCTGAGTTTTCATAACTGATGTATGCTTTTATTCCCAGATCCACCTGCAACAAAACTGCCAAACTTATGCAGCAGAAGTAATACTTCATTAATGCCTAAAAGATGTTCAAAGGATGCATTTACTTTCCAGATACAGTATACTATGTTTCTGTTATTCAAGTTGTGTCAAGTTGTTACTCAACTGTGCAAATCCCGTTTACAAGTGTGCAACTTCAGAGCTCCAAAGGAAGCCCAGCACAGGCCCTCCAGGGAATTCCTCGTAGGATTCTCTTGGAGCCAGACAACTAACTTTCTAATAAGCCTTCCTACTTCTTGAAGTGTTGTATTACCCAGCAAGAGGGGTTTTTCTGTGCCAAGTTCATACCCACTTTCCTATAGAGACTGCCAAACCCACAAGGCTTCTATCCACCACAGGTTCTTTTCCAATATTTTGGCAGACTTTGAGTAAGCAATTCCCATGCCTCAGCTGAGCTCAGCAACATTTTAATGTTCTCAGATTAGGGCACACTTACTCAAAAAATCAATCTACGCATTCCCCCCTGTATTTGTGGTCATTTACATAACCACTTTATAAAACAGATTTTCAGTCACTGTGACAATGCCTACATTGCTGAGTGCAAAAAGAATTCACATCCAGATAAGTGAGTGAGATATAAATAAATATATATAGCGAGGGATAATAAATGAAATCTGGATTCAGAGAAGATGTGGAAGAGGTCATAATCCCAGCAAAACAGTAGATCTTCCAGTTTGGGATGAAGTTTTACCTGATCAGATGGTCCTTCTGCTGAACTGAAGGGCAAGTATAAACAGTGTCCAATGGTTGAAAGGCTTTGTCCTTGTGACCTGGGAGAGACAGAAACTCAGGAATGTGTCATCCTTCATTGCCCATTCGGTAGAGATATAAGGGCTAGGTTTATTCTTCCCCTGATTGGTGGGTGCCCTGAGAGACTAGGGTTGGCCTATGCCCAATTTCTATTAGAAGGTTGTAATTCCTGCATCATGGCTAACACTGCAAGATTCTGCACAGCTACTTGCAAAATTTGGTGGACACATACTGAACACGGCACTAGTTAAATGCATTGATTTTATGCTTGCACCTTTCTTATGTTACTGTTTCAATTTTAGCCACAGAGCCCACCCAGTACTGCATGTTTTCCACTGTATTTTAGACTGGGGTTGGACATAGGGGCCTGACACCTTTAGCACATTTTAATTCTGACCTGGTGGGCAAATAGGATGCACTGTTCATATTGTTTTTACTGCTTTTATTGTCTTATTTGTACTGGTCTAAGACTGTAATGAAGGGTCATCTGTCTACTGTATGTCTCTGATGGTGCAAACATGTATTTTAGGGATGCCTATGGGTTCAAATCATCCTCTGGTTTCCCAGACTGAATAAATAGCTAGAAGCATAATTTATAAGGGGTGGCTTTATATGTTACTTTTCTGTTTCTAGGATGAAAAATACCTTAAAACACCCTTCAAGCTTTACTATTGCAATATGCTTTATGTGGGGCTACCTTTGTATCGAATTGTAAATTTGAATCAGTACAGAATTCTGCAGTCAAGGTGGTTTCTGGAAGCATTCAATGGTGGCATTTCACCTGTGGTAAAAGCATTAGACCAGTATTTCTCAACCTTGGCAACTTTAAGACGTGGACTTCAACTCCCCAAATTCCCTAGCCAGCTTTTATTATCATTAAAGTTCTGATGACTTTAATCCAGGGTACCTGAGGACTCATCCTCACATCCTATTTACCACAACCTGAAGATGCTTTGATTACTGTTTTTAAGGGATCTGTCCAGAAGATGTTGCCTCCTTATCATTCTCAGCCCATTGTTATCTTTAGCTGTTCTGGTGTAAAACTAGTATTTTCCTTCTCCTCTTAACACAAAACTTGCCATATAGACTCTCTATGCTGCCTTAGTGGCAATGCTGGTGATGGTAGAATCAGGGGCTGGGACCTGCCAGCTCCAATTGGTTGTTTGAGGCTGCTGTAGCACACACACCCTTGCCGTCCAGGTGTGACACTGTCCTCTATGGCCATTTTGGACTGGGCTGCAAAGAAAGACCAGTCAGTTGGTCTTTCTCCTCTTTTTTACCCTAGAATATTGATCTCCTAGGAGGTCCTGTCAGCTGAGAAACTGGTTTGCTTGTTTGTTTTCTACATATGGGAATATTGATATTCTAGTGGAGTTTGGTAATTTTTTTTCACTGGGTGGGATCACTGCTGCTGTGGTGATGTTACTTGCTGTGTGTGTGTGTGTGTGTTCTGGTAAGATTGTAAAGTATGGAAAGCATGCACATATAAGTGTAGAATGGGGCATGGGAAAGAGAAGAGGCTCTTTGTTTGACCAAGAAACCATTTCCGGGGGAAATTGGCTTCAGGACAGAGAAAGGAAAGACCTACCCAGTATCCCTAAACCCTGGCCTACCACATATTCTGGAGAATGATCAATGATTGTTTTTTGTGCTGATAGATGACACTGAGTGGGATGTGAAAAGAAACCAGAGAATCCACCAATCGTTGCCCTAAAACTATTCCACATGAAATCTGTAAGGAGAGCAACACTGCCCAGCCTCACTGCAAAAGTGCAGTAAAGCTCTGCTGTAGGGAAAAGCAATTTCGGTTGGCATACTTTTCTTCTGATTCAAGAATGGCAACAAGGCACATTAATGCAGCTGTGAGGAAGTGTCCTGAGCAAACACCTTCTTCTGCAACTAGTGCTACCAGGTCTGGCCTGCGAAAACCTGGACAATTACTTGGATGAAGTAAGGAGTTAGAATGAATCTACAGCAGATCTCTTTTCTACCATCCAGTTGTGTTTTGGAAGCCCTACCCGCCTTCTTCCTTGTTATTGGAAAGATTCACCTATAGATGTTAAAGACTCGTTTGGTGGTAATGGAAAGTTGAACCTTCTCTATAGCCACCCCTCAGTCTCATGCAATAGAAAATGTAGGCCATGTCCTACCACACTGCAATTTCTCTAGGGACTTATGTGTCCCCTTAATCTTACCACTTCTAAAACTCCTACCAGACAGAGAAGATGAAATTTAGATCTCATTCCTCCTAGCAGATTGTCAGACCAACATTACATGTTCTGCAGTCAGATTTTACTTAGCAGCATGAGGGTACATCTTCAGGTTCTATCTGGCATAGCACCATACCTACACAATATTTAAAACTGTGCTGATGGTTAATTATGCTGTTGCTGCAGAGCTAAGGTAATAATGATATACAAGGTCTGGATTTGGGCTCTATCACCCAGAAACAAAAAATTGCACAATTCGAATTAAACCCTCTACTCCATACTAACAGGTTACTTTTCTTTTTTCTTTTACGGATTCAGCTATTTTATTTCTGATTTTATTCCCATGTCTAGATCTCTGTGTTTGTTTTTGTTATATTTTAATAACTTTAGGAACCCAGAAAGACCTCTCATGTCCCCTAAATGTGGTGAGCTGGCTTCTACCATTCTGAAGTAATTCAAGCAATATTCACAATCCTCTCAAAAAGGAGCTCCTTATGACACTCAGTCCCAAGTCTAAAATTATGCAATTGTATCACAGTTCAGAAGCAAGTAAGAATATTCAGCAAAAATTGAATGAGATGTCTGAAAAGACAGACAGACATAAGTATTCAATTTCATTATTATAGCTATTTGGAGATGTCCTTATGCATCTGACTTTCAGAACTTGCCCATCATAACGTTGACCTTAAACTGACTGAGGCTGCAGTGAATATTTATGTTCACCCTACCCCAACCTGGTGCCTTTCAGATTTGTTGGGGCTACAACTCACAGAATTCCCACCAGAGGAAGACCACTGTAGAGATTCTGACCTCCAGAGACTATACAGTAGTATAAGCAGAAGGCTGGACTTGAACACCAGCAATTCAGCTGGAAATCATCCATGAATTGTACTGGGTAACCTTAGTCAAAATATATCTTTCTGCCTAATCTGTTTTTCAGTTATTATGGGGCTAAATGAATATATTTCTAAAGAAACATTTTCCAACAATAAAATAATTACTACTACTACTATAATTCTACAGTAAATCTTAATTAGTATTTCTATCAGGTATAACTCTTGGCTAGTACTAACATAGTTTACAAGATGAAGGAGCCAGAGGCAAATCAATAAAAATTAGAGAGTAATTCTTATTTATTTATTTAACTGGGCATATAGGCTGCTGAAATCATGAATGACTCTATTTACAGAAACCAGACCAAGGAGTGGAGTGAGATTGGAATTCAAATTTGTTTTCTTATATCACACTTTACTGACAATAATAGAAGGTCCATTGCTAGTATAACAAGCACTTTCCATTTGCTACTTCAAGACCATCCTTTGTAGACACAACTGGAAGGCACCAGACTGGGGAAGGCAGAGACAGACAGATATATAAGTGATAGGTAAATAAATATACAAAGTGAACATTATTCAATTTATAAACCATGTATTTGGTACTAAAAGAAGTGCATTGATGTCACAACAAGCCTTTGGAACAGTGGACATCATGGGATGAGACAACATGCGTATGGGATTAACAGTGGCCCAAACATTCTCATAATTCCAGCTGGAACTAATTTACTTTCACTCTCTAGTATCTCAGTTCGATGCTGTCTTCTTTCTCATCATTTACTCTGGAAGTCATAAAATGTCTGCTCCTGAATCATGAAAGAATACTAAATCTAGAAATCAGATTATTAAAAACCAGCTAAAAACTATTTATGTATACCAGAGGTGAGCACAGTGATGTTCATGGGCACAAATGTGTCTCCACCAATTTCCTACCTGTTTAGCTTACTTTTCTTAATGTTCTTTTAATTAAAAATTAAAAAAATTAAAAAAATGACATAATCCAAAGTAAAGTGACTACCTCTAGCATAACCTTTGTTCTTAGAGATCATTCTGGTGACTAGATGGATGATACAGAACAACCTCATTGTCTGGCCCTCTGCTATATCTGCTTGATCAGCATACCCCTCATGGAAGACATTTTATGAGAGCATCTCAAATCCAGATATTACCACTGATCCCAAAACAGGTTGACTATCTCTGTCATCTACTGTTGGATGTAAAGAAATACATCCTATACTTGAAAAATAGTTGAAATGGCTGGTCTGCTTGAACAATGAGCACGTCTTCCACTTTTCTGCCACATGGCTTTCTGAATGGGTGATTTTACATGTATCCCTCAAACAGTTACATTAATAGTTAAAGAATATTTGACTTCTATTCTGTTTGTAGCTTTGTTCTAGCAACATGTGTGGTCTGGTTTGCAGTTTACATTGTACAGAGGTTTATAAAGCCCAAGTCCAGTAAGAATTGAGCAATATCACTCTGTTTACCATACATGGGGTAAATACCCTCTGTAAAACTTACATTTCATATAAATAACAATCTCATTTTCAGAAGTCAGCCAAAGAAGCAAATAAGATATTTTATAAAGGTATGAGAGCCATAGACCCGAAAGAAGTTCAAAGACAGTTTGCGAAAGCTATAACGTATACACTGCTTTCTGGTCTATGGCTCTCATATCTTTATAAAATAACATATTTGCTTCTTATGGATGTAATAAAATACTAAAAGACAATAATCTTATATTTGGATGTAGTGAGAAATGATTGGGATATACCAAAATACTACTTAAAAAGGATTTTCTAATTTCTTTTTATCATAACAAGTCAAGATTTATAGAAGAGCCGCCATGTGCTTTACAATACAGCACAATGCTTACGTAAGTCTTTGTAATCCAAACAGCAAAAAATCTTCTGGCCCCTTAATGACTATATATATATATGGTTCTACTACCATATTAGTGGTAATATATACCATATTAGTGTCCATGGATAACAGCTTACTACATTAGATGTGTTGGAAGAATAAATACTCTTATGCTTGGAGAGGGGTAGTAGAACCATCAATAGTGATGTCACTTATTAATGTGGCTATTCATACAGCCATCATTTGCTACTAACCCAGACACAGCACCTGCCAGGACCTGTTTGCTGATCACACACATGTAGCACCTGCCAAAGCACCTCAAAGAACCTCAAGCAGATGCCCTCTACAGCTTCCATGCAATCTTTGGGGGGGGGGGGGAAAGATGTTTGGCTTAACATGTTCCTGATATATTTTGCCCTCTGATACCAATCTCTGCATAGCTCTAATCAATAATACAGGGCAGCACGGAGCTGACCACATCTGGGTTGGGAACTCTGCAGGATCAGGCTTAATTAGCACTTGGACAGGAGACCACAAAGGTTCCCACAACAAAACACATCCTGGAAAAAAGTGATGGCCAAGAAAACTGCATAGACATGTATATGTACTCAACCAGGAATTGAACTCAACTGGAGGGTGTCTTTACCTTTTTAAATCAATAACATTTACAAAGCTAAAACAATATGGGACCCAGGAAGATGGAGTCAGCTTTGCCTGCTGCATGTGGTGCCTTGGGAAATGGTGGACAATTCTACTATTTTAGAGTCACAGGAAGTTGCCAAGTCCCTATCCTTGATTACTATCCCAACTGATGGACTATGTTGGCTTGACAGATCATAAATTTTGCAGGCATGTATTGAAACTGCATATGAAATAAATCTTACAACACAACATAATCTCTTTTCCAGTTAAATGAAAGTTGGCAGGAATTCTAACATTTAATCCAAGTGGATGAACTATTAACATTATATAATAAGTGGGCTCTACATAAGTGGCTGAACTACTAATTAAGGGATATGGATGTAACTAATTATATTTCTTGTGTTTTAGTTAGGTCACTAATCCTGCTTTTGCAGGTTTAAACACGGTGCTGCTGTACTTATAATTCACATAACACTTTAAATTGTTTTACAAATTTCCTTTCTTTTTAATTTTTCAGAGATGGGTAACTTAGTATAAGATGGTGATGGAGGCCAAAGCTAGAAACTGAATCCCAGACACCTGTGGACCTTGAACTTTGTAATAGATTACACATTGTATATTATCCTACAAGAAAAAAAATGTGAACAGTTATGCTGTGGTCAGAAAAGCCAGCATACATATTAGTATAACAGAGATCTGGCTTAAAAGCTCCAGTGAACCATAACTATCATCTTGAGCCTGAAGTAGAGTAATCACAATGGATTCTTAGTAGATACTCTACTAAGCCAGAGGCTGGACAACTATGGAGGGTCACTGTTTTGTCAATCTAAGTTCAAGAAAGACACAATTCAAGTTGCCATTTAACCAGAATGGTCCCTATGGAAAATCAGCCATCTCTCATCCTCGTAAGACTGTTGTGAAGTTAAAATGCAGAGGTTGTATACTGTTCTCATCTCCTTTAAAGAGCATACTTTACTTGAATGTATAGTACTGTTATGCAACAGAAACAGGGAGATATTACAGTACATCATTGCTTACAAAAAGGCTATTTGAAAGGAACCCTGATTGAGTTCTGGGGGGATTTCTCCCAAGTAAACAGGGATAGGCTGATGTCTCCCAGATCAAATTCCAGACCCTAAAACACTGGGCCTCAGGTAAAATGGGCCCCTGGGGGGCCCTGAGGAAAATCTCTGTGTCTGTGAGACTGTTCTTAAGTGTGAAAACAGATTCAGAGAGGATTGTTTGCTCATTGGGATTAGTTCTGAAACAGATTCTCTCATATTGACTCCTAACTATAGGATATGTCTATGCTAACTTGAGATTTTAAGACAACTTTTATCCCACAAATTCAGGCTGCCTTTGGTTCTGGAAAAAAGCTTTAGCCCTGATTTTTCTGACAGATGGAGCTGCTCCATGCCTGGTAAAAAGCCGCCAACCTTTGACAGGCAGCAGACACTGATGCCCCTTGTGGTCAAAAGATAGTTGCAACAGTAAAAATTAAGGTCGCACCAAAAGGCGCACACACAAAAAAGAGTTCAGATGTACTAGTCGAAAAGCTGCAGGATACTGATTCCCCTCACTCTCCATGTTTGCTAACCTCTTGCCTTGTTAACATATAGGAATGTGATTTCAGAGGACTGATATGTGTCCTTCTTAAATCCTCCTCCAACGTGACGTTCTTCACTTTCCACCTTTCCAAAAGGACACTTTGAAAATTGTACAGCTTTCCCTAGGAATAATTATAAACTTCAGATGCATCTCCTCTTACATACAGGATCCGTTCTTCTAGCTAACACCACTCACATACTTTTCCTCACGGGATTCAGGCAAATTGGGAGTTTGAATGTGTAAAACAGAAGACAACGTGGTGGTGGTCATGGACTTCTGTGGTCTTGCATTCAGTGAAAGTTTTAGGGGGGCTGGTTCCACGTCAAGAGGAGTTTGGAGGGAGTAGCCCCTGACCCTGAGCGTTTGTGTCTTAACAAACTTGGGCCCCCCGGATCCCCAAAAAGCAACTTACCCTTTCAGCCCCCTGTTGGGCATTGTGGGAGCGACCCACCTCTCTGGAAGTATTCAAAGTAAAACAAGTGTGCAGCTGTTTATTATGATGATGAGAATTGGAAACCTTCATTTATCTTCAAGGAGCCACCACTTTCCTATGCCCCCTTTGGCTTAAAACGCTGTTAATCGGAGAGCAGTCCTCGCCCGGATCGCAAACTTTCTTTTTGGCATTTTAGCCCCTGTAGGAAGCCGCGTGAAGGAGCTTCCTTAATAGGAGGAGGGGTCCTCGGGGGCTGCTGTCAATCTCTTTAAGCTTTCCTTTCAAGCTTTGAATGTGAGCAGCCCACTAGCCCCCCATAGCCCTCCCCCCTTTCTCCTACATAACGTAAAGAAGGGGAAAAGGGGAGTTTCAACGAGGGCCCGTCCAATCGCAAGTCGCGAAGCAAGGAAAAGGGGCCGAGCAACTGGAAGGGGGAGTGGAGAAAAGGAGAAAGAGCGAACCAGTCGGAGAGCTCAAGCCAAGGGGGGATGTGTAATAAGGAGGAGAAGCGTTGCTAATTTTTTTTGTTTGTTTGCTTTTCCATGCATGCATAATGAGGCCGCATCAGAACACGCTGCTGCCGCCGCCGTCGCCGCGTAGAGAGCACTTTTGTATTTAAAGCCTCGCGAAAGAAAACAGCTCTCCAAAAGTGTCTGCAAAGAGAGGAGGAGGGAGAGAGAGGGAGGGAGAAACGGCGGATCGCGGGACTCGGCGGCGAGCGAAGCCGCATCGGGGGGAAGAAGAAGAGTGGGAACCGCGTTGAGTCCGGCTGCCTCGTTTCTTATGCTGCCTCCGCTTGCCATAAAGGGGAAGAGTCTCCGTGCCTCAGCGCGCCTCCGGAGCCCGGCCGGGGCTCAGGGGAAGTTCAGAGCGGCGACTTGGCATGTGAGGAGATGCGCTAAGAGCGAAGAAAGAAGATCGGCATGAGAAAGAAGGAAGCCACCGCAACGACTCAGCAGGGAGCCCATCACCCCGCAGCTCCAGGCTTCTTTCGCCGCCTCCCGGCCTCCCCATCCCGGGAGTGAGGGGCGGAGGCTGTGGGGCTGCTAAAAGGAAAAGGCGCCGCTTTTCTGGGCTTTGTAAAAACCGTCCCCGAAGGGAGATCCCAGGCCGTGGACGGGCACCGCGCGCATGGATTGATGAGGAAGACCCCCATGCACACCCTCGGCAGAACTTCCCCAAACTTTTCCACTGCCGGCAGCCGCTGGGCCGCCGCCGCCGCTCTCTCCGCGCCTTCCCCGTTCGCCTCCCGAGCACGATTGTCCTGCGGCTGCTCGCGATGGTGGCAGCCTGGCTGGGAGGAGGACGATGCCTACGGACCGTGCTGCTCCCGCGACCGGCTGCTTTGGGGCTGAGGCTGCTGCTGCTGCTGCTGCTGGGCGCCGCGTCGCCTCCGCCAGGGGTTCACGGCCGGCGCCTGATCTGCTGGCAGGCGATGCTGCAGTGCCAGGAAGAGCCGGACTGCGGCTACGCTTACAGCCAGTACTCCGAGGCGTGCGCGCCGGTGCTCATGGCCGCGGGGGACGGCTTTGCCGCCGCCGCCTCTGCGGCGTCCTCCTCCTCCTCCTCCAATAGGCGGCGGTGCCCGAGCCACTGCATTTCGGCGCTCATCCAGCTCAACAACACCAGGCGGGGCCCGGCGCTGGAGGACTGCGACTGCGACCAGGACGAGAAGTGCCGCGCCACCAAGCGCGCTATCGAGCCGTGCTTGCCTCGGACGAGCGGCGGCGCGGGCGGCGGCGTGATCGGCTGTACGGAGGCGCGGCGGCGCTGCGACTGGGACAGCCGGTGCAGCGTGGCGCTCAGCCGCTACATGGCGTTCTGCGGCAAGCTCTTCAACGGCCTGCGCTGCACCGAGGAGTGCCGGGCCGTCATCGAGGACATGCTGGCCATGCCCAAGGCGCTGCTGCTCAACGACTGCGTGTGCGACGGCCTGGAACGGCCCATCTGCGAGTCGGTCAAAGAGAACATGGCTCGCCTGTGCTTCGGAGCCGACGCTCTGGGCCCCGGCAGCAGCGGCGCCTCGGACAGCACCTCCGACGACTACTACGAGGAGGACTACGAGGAGGAGCCTAGCCAGCCCACGAGAAATTACTTCGACGACGTGGTCGCGGGCGGCGAGGCGGCTTTCCCCAGGAAGCCCGGGGACGGCGGGACAGCCCCCGTGGCTGCCTGGACGCTGCTCTCGGTCGCCTTCATTCTGCTGCTGCTGCTCTCGTAGCCATGTCTTGGGAGACGCTCTTGAGGGGCGCTGGGGGCCGCCTGGGCCGTAGCCGAGCTGGGAGAGGGAGGAAAGCTGGGCTGGCCGCTTGGCGTGTGGGGAGGCTCTGCTGGCTGGGCGAGGGCTTCTGAGAGCTTCCCCGGCTCTTTCCTCTCACAGCAGAGCAGAATATCTTCCGAGCAACGTGGCCTCTTAGGAAGAGGCATCCCCTGAAACAGGCCAGTATCCTTGAGCATCTTGGCTGGGCTTCCCTAGTTTCATGGCTGGAGAGATGCTCAGTGGCGGAAGTCCTCCGAGTTAGCCGCCTCACCTTCTGTGAATCTTGGCCGGGACCTTGGTTTGCTCTGTGTTCCTAGCTGTGTAAAGATTTGTCTTCCCTCACTATGGGCATTTTCTCTCCTCCCTTCTCTTTTAAAAATGATGCCTGAAAGGGATGCTCCGTTGTGCTACATTCCCTTTTTAATTCATAAAAAGGGAATCTAGTACAATTAAAAAGCTGTGGAGTTTGTTACTGGGCCCTTCATTTATCCATGCTTTTCTTTAGAAGTGTGTCCAGTTGATGTCCAAAATTAGGACGCTTTGGAATTCAGCTGTAGGTTTTACATATATTGCACATGAGATATTTTATGAGATAATAAACAGTTTGACTATGCATATCAGGGGTGTAGATTGTGCAGTGTTTATTTTGCTGTGTGCACAGACATCACCACTTGCAGCTGCCCAATTTGTACATGTAACTTAAGTGTGGCTACTTTTTTCCCACCCTGTATGCATCCAACTAGGAAAAATACAGTATGCATGACATACCTGTACATGTGCACTATGCAAATTATTGCCATTTGGCAAATGAGTTTAAAGAACACTGTAAGCAGATTGTCTCATGGTTAAAGCCACTTGAAAACAATAAATGTACCAATGACTGCCTTTTTTCCAAGCTGTCCACATGAAGGTAAGAAGGTTTCCCTAGAATGCTTCCAAAACTGCTGCTTTGCATAACCATTCAACAAGTTGAAGTAACTCCTACCACCCACTGTCCTGTATTAACATTCACAGAATTCATAATGATGCTTGACTGAAGATGCAGTTTTGATTCTTTTTAATTGGGTAGGTGTGCAGGCACAGAGGGAAGAGGTGTCAGAGTTGTTTCGAAGATTCATATATGGTATGAAGTATGATAATTGCACGTACTTTGTTACATGTGATGATTACACATACTTCGGTTTTACTTTTGTGGTGCATATCCTTGGAATCTTTAATTATCTGTGGCTTCCAAGCTTTGTGGGCAAGTAGTAAGCACAGATACCGATACATATATTTCTACATCCCTGTGATGATACACAGGTTCGTTCTAGATGCCTGTGATGATACATAGGTTCATTCTGTTTTTCTTTTTTTCCTACAGTAATGGTTTCTTTTCCTGTTCAGTGTTTGTAGTGGTTCTCACATCACTTAGAATTGCAATACAAAAGTTCACCAGCAAATCTCTCTTGCCTCAGCCTAGGAGAAAAAAATGCTGAACTGTTGGCTATTGAACAATGCAACCTTTGTCTCAAAAGAGCTCTGCACTGCCATCTTCAAAAGACACTTTTTAAACTCAATATGTAAAAATATCCTGAAAAGTTATATTGCCTCTAATCCTATCAGGGGGCTGACCTCTGGTAAATTTTATATAAAATGTATTTAAAACTGGTTTTGTTACCAGCTGTTCTCACTTGTATATAGAATTTTATAAATTGTATACTTTGGGAATAATTTATTTTTTAAGAAATTAAAGTTTTAAATATACCCCACCTGCAAAAAAAATACATCTGTTTTTCTTTTATTGAAAAGAAACAGATATAATTTGGTATGTTAAGAATACAATCAACAGTAATTCCCTAGATGAAATAAATGTACAGAGCTTTTTTCAAATAGATCTGAAGTTAACTTCTGTATTGTTTGAGGGATTTATGAACTTTGTAGAATTGTATAAATGTTTCTCTGAACTTCCTTAAATGTTGTATTTTTATAGAATGTGTGAAAAGGCCCTATGTTTTAAATATCTATTGATTGTGTATTTTTATGTGTAAATTAGTAAAGAGATTTTTAAAGAAGGGTTATGATGATGTTGTTTTTGAGACATTGCACTCCAAATAGGAACAGAGTGGAATATAAATGGAAATAGTTGGGTATGGATTTTGTTCTTCAAATTACTTACTGTGAAATAAATTCATGGGATTCAGTAGCATTGCTCTGAATGTGAGCAATTGGAGAACTTGCCAGCTAAGTAGTTGTTGGTAATTCAAAAGTATTTCCTTCAAAAGTATTTCCTTTCAGTAAAAATAATAGAGATATGAATTATTTTAGCATGGCAACAAGTTGGTATATGATTGGGGACAATTCCAATTATGCTTTTTGTATCTCTACAGAAGCACAATGCTGTGTCCCAGCTTTCTCACTGAAATAAAGAATTTTTGTTGATGGCAATTGATAGGAAGGGCTCTGTTTGTATATAAGTACCAAACCCATAGTCAAGTACGTAAAGAGCAACACATTTAGAATAATGGCTGCTGAATTAGAGCCACTTTGCAAACCAGCTCACCTTCCTTTCATGCAGGAGAGAGCAGATATAATGAAGCATGTGTGACCAACAATGACAAGCCCGTGTCTTACACTGGCCTTAGCAGTTGTTTTGCAGCCCTCTGAAGGCTGGTTTTCTGCCAGAGCTACTGATCTACACTCAAACACCCTTAGATAAATAATTACGCTCTTAAGCTGTCTCGAGTGCTGATACACTTGACCTTGTAAATAGAAATGTTTGCAGTAAGAATAAACTCTCAGCATTTGAAAATCTTTTAAACATTAACACAAAAGAGAGAGCTTGGTCCTCGGGGGGATTGAGTTTGAACTGTGCCAAGCTAGGCACTTGCTTAAAAAAAAGAGTTTATTTATCTTGTATCCCTGCTGTTTATTTAAAACTTCTTTTTCAATGCTGTGATTGGAAGACAAGTCAGAAGATTAAAAGCCGCAACAAATAAACCTTGACTGCAGAGGAAGAAAGATCAGCAAGAGCTGTTATGCTTTCTTAGATAACATTTTTTTGGTGTGTGAAAACCATCAGACCTTATTGTTGTTAGAAGCAATTAACAAAATTGTAAATTTAGTATCTGCTGTTTCTACCACAATGCACCATATCATCCACTATTTTCTTTAGAATATTGCTGTTTTTCATTAGACCATTGAACCTGACATTAAAATAAACATAAATAAAATACTTTTCTTGATTCAGTCATAGGAAATGAGATATTTTTAAATGTCAGTTTTGATGTTTGATCTGAGGTAATAGCTACCCATTCCTTATAGTCTTGGGAAAGAAATGAGAAAATCTGTTTGGTCCATAGATTTTCCTCAAGGAGAAAATACATCAGGAAATAACTATTTACTGGTACAGTAAACTGAAGAAGTCCTAATTTGAGAAATTCCTGTCAAAAGTAGAGGTCTGGAATAAATTTACATGATATCTGGAATGAGGAGTCCAAATATGTCTTCTTTGCAACTTTTTTTTAATTGTAAATAAAAACCAACAGGAGTTGAGCACCATATAGAAAAAGGATTCCAAATGATGTATTGAATAGCTTCACACTGAAATCTGTCAGAGTGTCAACCTGGTGCCTTCCAGATGTATTGGATGTCACTCCCATAATCCTCAGTCTGCATGGCTGATTCTAATGGCTGAAAATTAGTAATTGTGAAGTCTAGCACATCTGGAGCTTATCAAATGGGTGAGATGATCACTCTATAGACATTGATATCTATCACAGTGAATTTCCTTGTTAGCTACTTTGAGACATTTATAGATGATGATATTATAATAACACCATAACCATAAATGGAAAAAAATCTCCACTTCGCTACTGAAGAATTAATTGTCCATTCAAAAATGTCATGCTCCTTAAGCAACCTGAATTTACACAGATTTGCTTCCATTTCTCTCAGCCCTTTCAATTTCCATGTTGAGTCCTATTATTCCAAGCAACTACAGTTCAACTGTATCCTACCCCGCAGGTGAGATTTGCCAACAGCAGGATGTGTCTCAATGGATACTTGAGAAACAAATACAGCCCTAACTTCCTTGATGTTTACAAGATTTCTGAAATATTTACAAGCTTTGACCCACCCTGACAAAATGAGTGGGGGCAAAGAATGCTTCTTCCCTCCTCCCGTCTCTCTTAATACCTCCCCCCCCCGCCCAATTTCATGTAAAATAATCCACTGGATACCCTTGTGCCCCTTTTCTTCCGAGTTAGATTTGAATTCTCAGTGACAGTTTATTTGTCTTTGGAGGCACTTCAGTGACAAATGTTTAAGGGAGTGTGAGACAATGGTGGAGAACAAGAAGGCAGTTCATTGAACTGACAGTGACCATACAGTAAATAGAGGCAGATTCAAGCTTCACTGATCACCCAAGAGCACTGTGAGGCTTTTGTACACAAGCACAATGGATATAACATAAGGTCTCTGTTTATTTTTAACAATATATAAAAGTATATGTAGGCAGGCATGAATCACCTGAAAATAAGTGTGAAAACCAAATGACTGAGAAGTAAAGCAGTCTTAACCAATTTATTTCTGAGTTGTGAGATTAATTTAATAATAATTTATTAAGCTTACATGCCCCACATCTCTCAATGACTCTGGACAGCTCACAACAATAAAAGAAATTACAATAAAATCAATAACACATAAAAAATGGAGATGGAGATTATCCCTTTCAAAATTACATACAATATGGAATAAGAAATAAATTTATATTTCAAACTACCTCTGCATTATATGTAAGTAATAGTATATAGGCAACCTGAAAATGGATTTCATGCTTCCTTAGAATTATGGTTTTTAAAAATCCTGATTCCACTGCATCCTATGTGAAACTGAGTATCTTAATTCTTATATTCTCTGAATTCTAAAAATATTCCCCATTTTTAAATGCAAATATGATAAATTTCTGCAAAGCACCAGTAGTTATCTACTGGAAAAATATGTAGCTGTTAGGAAAACATGATTATATTCATTTTAACACTGATCATTGATCTTCAGTACATCTTCCTTTCAAACAACATAAACTGCCTTAATTGGGAGTTTTGTATTAAAGGCCTAAGTTTAGTTACATTCTGATGATCAGCAATCTGGTAACCAAGCTGGGAAAACTTCAAATATGGGCTATGGGCAGTTTTGGGATGCCTTTCTTATGGTTTCACATGTGTTGATTTGGGTACATCATATAGCACAATACTTTATTAAACGCATAGGAATGCTAGATAGTCAGAATGTTTCAATATGCCTTGTCCCTATGGTGGAGTACAGGATCAGGTAAATCATAAAGAAGATAGGAGAAAGTAAATCTCTGTGTGTACATATACTACAAAAGAAAAGCAGTTAACATAAAACTTAACATAGGATAAGAAGTAAAGATGAAAGGGCTGTATATGTGAATGCAGGCCTACTGTATTTTACTTGAGGTATTGGATGGAGTAGACAGTTGAAAAGCCTCACATGGACAAAAGTAATGCAGTATTAGCATAAATACTTTCTAAGGCATCCATTTAATCAATTTCTCAAATAATGGAATGATCTACTACAAAATAGTGAACTGTATACACTATATTTTGGCACAAAGATGGTCATTCTCCCAGTAGTAACCAGGGACTCTAAATAAATGATTTCAACAACGTTTTATTAAAGGAGGACAAGAACCCTCAAGCTGCATTAATCGGGAAGAAGTCGAGTGGCACTTTTGTCATGGAAATGTTAAGCACATAATAGTTCAGGCAAACAATGTGGAGCCACTTCATTCTTTCAGCCATGCTGACACCTCTTAAAGAGGAACTGCAGGGAAGGATGTGGGAAAGATTTGGTTTCTGGAGAACTTGCTTCAGCTAATATTTTTGGAGGCTTACCTCCAAAAGTCTTTACTAAGGGAATGGACAACCATGGAAGAGATACCATGTGATCAAATTTAGTATGAAAGTGCTCCTTTTATTTGCATTTACTATGGGTCCAAAAGCACATAGAACTTACTGGAAGATTTAAAATCTATATACTTTATATATCTGCAGACCTGGTGGAGATAGTCTATAAACAATCTGATTTACATGTTAGAAAACTAATGAAAAGTCAAGTAGGTGTTCATCCCCAAAAGTGTACATTTTAAAGTGAGGAGGAGGAGGAGGAGGAGGAGGAGGAGAAAGAAACAATGCAAAGCTGCAGATTTTAAAAATAAAATATGCTGATTTTCCAGGCTTGCATCTTATGATACGTCTGTAACTTGTGGTATCATTGAGTAAATAACAATATACATAAAAACAATAAAATAATTTTGAGAAACCTTTTACATGAAGGGATAGAGATCATGATATATCTATGGTGGGGATGCTATGAGAATAAAACAGCAATGTCCTAGAAAAAGAATACATACAAAACAGATGAAGATTTAAGAAAATACTGTATTTATTCTTGATTAAGCTAAAATATAAGGAAAAGGTAATAAATAACAGTGATAGATTCAGGAAAAACAAAAGGAAATCTCTTTGATATACTGGATAATAAAACTCTATTCAACTCATTTCCACAGGATGTATTTATTTATTTGTTTGTTTGTTTGTTTGTTTATTTTATTTACAGTATTTTCTATCCTGCCTTTATTATCTTTATAAATAAGGTGGCAAACATACCTAATACTCCTTTTAGTGAACAACAGTGAGAAAGAGGTATTTGCCCTTATGTCCTATTTGTTGGCTTCTCAAAGGCAGGTAAGTGACTTCTGTAGGGAACCGGATGCTAGATAAGTTGCAATATATTGAGAATGACACTGCTTACATTCTTAAAAGTGTTCAGCTAGAGAACAGCTTTATGGATACAGCTTCACATCAGTTGGTCTAGTGATCATCTATGAAAGGGTAGAAGTACGTAGAAGTATCACAATCCAACAGAGAATACAAGGGATTACAGATGGCATGTATCCATATTTCAATAAAGAGACCATACAAGATTGTATCATAAGATATGATGTCTTGAAAGAAGCTGCAATGCTTGCAGAAATTATATGACTTACCTATGCAAAGATGTAGCAGATTCATATGATCCCATGTAACTGAAACATGTATCTTTGGATAACAAGACTATGAGATAGTAAATCTGGGAACTAGTATGTCACAAACTCAACAATACTTCTTAAAATGTGATGTTTCAGCACGGAACAGTAAGGAATTGTGAAGTCAGTAGTAGAGGGGACAACTTTAGTAAGAACACCAAGAAGAAGAAATAAAGAGAAATGTTTAAAACAATATGGAAACAGCACTGAAAATATAAAGTAAACTAAAAAGACATGCAGAAGCCAGATATAGGCATACAAAACTGTGCATTTAATAACAAATCTCTTCTGGGAGATGTTACATTTTTAATTATTATAAAGAAAATTCTAAAGGAGTCAAAAGCAGATAAAAAGAGAAAAGCATTCAAATCGTAAGAGCATATCCTTTAAGATGAATGATGGTGAATGATCCTTTGTTCCTTGGCTTAATCCAGAACTAAGATTGAATAATACAAATAAATAAATATCAAGAAACAGCTGATTTTATTTAAAAACAACAAAAAACATAATTCGAAGCAAAATTGCTCCAAATTTCTTTTGATATAAGCTAAGAAACTTTTTGATATAAGCTAAATTTTCCTTTACACAAAATTTATCTGAGAGTCCTCTATTCTTTCTTTCTTGGTATCCAGAATATTGAAATTCCTGGATTCATGGTACCAAAAAGCTTTCCAGGGCATCTGTAGAAAGGGCATTGTTCCATGCCTATTCTTTTAGATGGAATGCTTTGATATTTTCAGAATTCTTCATTAAAAGGCAGAATACATTCCAATCTAAACAATAAATTGTTGTGGAGATGACATTTAAAATGCAACATAGCTGAACATTTCCTTTGGGAGAGATTGATATTCTGAGTTAAGTAGTCTCAACTTTTGGTAAAAGTTGTAAAATAATAAGGCTATGTGCAGCTAAGGCTAAAGAACATTGACTCTACAAATCCAAATCTGTTTGTATCATAGATTTGTGATCTCTATATGAGGATCCATAACAGCATAATGTTGTAACTTCATTATTTCATGACACACCTTTGTAGGAGTATGTTTCTGAGAATGTACTAAGAGTATGAGTTTCAATGGTAGTTTTTTGAGATTCATGGAAAGCATCTGTTTCAGGTCAGAGGAAAATGAAAGCACTCTCAGCAAAGTTGAGTGCTTGAAATCTGTTATACAGGTAGATCAAAATGAATACTGGAAAAGTATGAAGAGCTGGAGATGTAGGTGGCAATATCTTTGGGGCCAATCTTAGATATTTTCACAATTGAAGGGAAAAGTCACAATATACTTAATAAACAGCAGTAATATGGAATGATGATAGCAAATAGCAGACCCTCCAGAATTCTGCATCTAAAATAAACAAACAAACAAATAAATAAATAAAGGATGGGCTGTCCAGATTTTTGAAGTTTGCCCTCCATATATCTCTACCCACTAGTGGATTCACTGTCTGCTTTTCTCCTGTCTCCTCTCTCATAAAGCAACTGTACGTAGGCTGCAAAATCCAGGTGACCATTCAATGGCAGTTAAGGGTTTCTGTATCTCCTTGCTACCATCTAGCAAAACCTGGAGTTTTGCTGCCCAAAGATGGCGGCTCTATTTCCCCCGCATCTCAAGGGACAAGACTTGGACGCAGTGGTATCCAAGAAATTTGCAAGGTGCTGAAACTGAATGGCTTGTAGGCAAAGGAGAGGGCAAGACAAGAGCAGCAGCTGAGCTTCCAAGCCTTTCTTCTTCTCTTGACAGCTGCCAGTACAAAAGTTAAAAGTTTAGTATCAGGCCAGCTGATGCTGCCATGACTTGCTTGTAAAAAAAGCCAACAATTCCATGTGCATGGGGACGTGGGAAGGGGATCAGAGAGGAAAGGGAAAGTTGTTTATACATGTGAGGAAAAAAAGTGTGTGTGTGTGTATACATGTGTGTGTGGAGAGGCAATCCTTATATATATGCTGCCATTTATATTTATAGTTTTTTTTTAACCTAGAGTTGCATTTCATTGTTAAATCTTCATCACTGTCCTTCTTTAGTTCTTATCCCCATGGCCAACCTGTCTCAAGACCCAAACAGAAATCAAACTGCACTCGTAACAGTCATTTGTATTTCTTGTTTGGATTCTTTAATGCCCCATAAAGAAGAGGAGCCAATATTTTGGGGGTGAAGGTGTGAGAGCTGTAGTGGAGAGCTCTGAGGCAAAGAAGGTATGGTCAGCTCTGATTTTCTGTTTCTTCTGTGCGTTGCTTCTTTGTTTTAGCTGTATGAGGTCTAGTTTATAATCATAACCATGCATCAAGAGGCATTATGTCATCATGCACCTCACTGCATAATTGTTTGAATGATATGAATGATGTAATTCATATTCATCACATCACAAGGTCAGGATATGGCTGATACAAATGATATCTTTGCATCATTTGCAAGATGTCATCACGACCTGTGTGATTTCACTTGCCTCTTGTGGCACCTCATATAACACAGACTTTGTTTTTCTGTATTTCCACGTGAAGTGGAAATGATAAGAAAACATGCCATGGAGAGAGAAAATGGAAGTAGCTCGGATCATAATGTCATTTGATGAATCCATGGATGAGACATATTTAGAACTCCTTACAAAGTCATAGTTGACTCCTTCAAAGAGAGGAAATGAGAGGAATCATAGAAAAGACAACAAAAATGATCAAGTGGCTTGAATATTTTCTCTGTAAGTAAAAGCTGAAAAGTTTATATCCAACATTTGGAATTTTGGCTACCCTCCGAAAACAGGGTAATTGGGATAGAATGGAATATCCCGGGAAAGAACTCAGACCTTGCATAAAACACCTCACACCTCACACTGCAGATCCCATTCTATAGTGTTAAAACAGAACATTTTTCTAGTGAAACTGGCTGTTCGTACATTCAGTTATAGATGTAGAAAATTGCTCTGTCCAGGTCATAACTGACATGCAAAGCACTGCTACTGTTATGTGTGGGGTTGTCCAACTGCTGAAACAACTATTCAAAACTCAGTTGATTCATAACTAATAGATCTATCAACAGTTATGGTCTGTGATAACTGAATGGAACATCTGTATCCAATGAAGAGTACTAACTAGTATTTTGGCTGAAATGACAGCAGATGGCTTGCAAATTAAGATTCAGATTCAACTTCTGAAAAAAATTGTAGGGAGGGAAATGGATGGATTGATTATTTATACAAGTTATCATATTGGAACCCAAACCATAATTATGCAAAATGTTGCTTTCTATACTGTCTTTCTTCCTAAATGTTGCAATCCCAAATATAATAAAAATCATTAATATGATTTATTTATCATATATTCAGATTCATGTATATATTCATTCCTTGGTTTTCTTTGTTTCACTTTAAAATTGTCTGGAAAAGGAGTAGAGTAGCTTTCCTCAGCCACAAGATCTGTAAATGCCCTAGAAAGCTATGGGTAGATCTGGGCCCTGCTCAGTGAGGTACTCTGGAAATTGAAATCAAACACATCTGGAAGGCACCAGTTTGGAGAATGATGGAGTAGATTATTCCACATCTGGAAGCAATGATCACACAGATATTTATTATGGCCTTTTTGGTTCTTAAACTATGAAAAATACATGATTATTTCTGTAAAGTTTAACCCAGCAGTTCACATCTTAGTTGACTCTTCTCATTTGAGTTGGCAAGATAACAAAGAGAGGAGTGGAAGTGTCATGGAACAGGGCCAAAGCACAAAGAACAAAATTGAGAAAAGATGCTAGTAAATTAAAATATAAACAACTTGCCTTGGGAGATAAAAGGTAGCTAACATAGCAGCTGAGAAGAAAATTATTTTCCAGAGTGGGAAAAATACAGTTTGACTATTTTCCCCCAAATACTAACATCACACATGTGTAACATATCTGATTAAAACAATGGTTTTTAAACTTCTAAACACAGTTGTTACCTTTTACTGTCTGTATTAACAATTGCCAGAATTTTTTATTGTGTCACTGCCACCTATGCAAATTACTTTGGTATATTTCCAGTGTAAAAATGTTTTCAAAGTTCTCATACAGTGGAAAAGATCATGCATTGACAGTCAAAAACCATTAATGGCCATTCTAGCATTTGGCCTTTTAATAAAAAACACTCAGGAAAAATTCGAAGAAAATGGCATTTTAAAAAAAAATCCCTTCACTTAATTAGTATGACACAATGACTTGTGTGAAAGACAAGCGTGGATTGTATCTGATAGACGTGATTTACCTCAAAGCTTTCCAATCTCTGGTTTGTTTCAGTTATCAGATGGGGGTGGGGGGGAGAGACTGAGGCATGAAAGTCAGCGTTTCAAAAACACACTGCAACTTTAAGATGATGCAACATGCCTATTAATAATTATATTATTCCTCCAGTATTGTTAAGAATAATGAAGGAATGGAAATGTTGGCCCCCAAGCTGAAGTTCTCCTGAAATGTTTTCAATTAACTCTTGGCACCAGCAGGAAAGCATCAAACCTTTCCCATGCTGAAATATGGAAAATCTGCAGGGTACTTCTCAGCAGGGGTGGAATTTCATTAAAACAAGCACATCATAATTCAGTGACTTCTGCACCCTCTTTAAATCTTTCCATTGATAAGGAGGCCAAGGTGATTTTTTATGGATTTGCAAAGAGAAATTATTTCATAAAGATCTTTTCAGAGCATTTCTTTTGGCCTGAGCCTTTTGAGATATCCTCTGCTCGCAGATGTAAAAATAATAAGACGTTATAGGCATAACTGGGACTGCTAGATAAGAAGCAGAACCAAAGAGTTTTGACTTCCCCCTGCCACAATTCCTTTCTGAAGTTTCCTAGGCATTCATTCAACAGTAATTTCCTGGGGTCTTTTAAGAGCTGAAAGTCGGCTGCTTGCAATCCACATTTTTGCATGACTGATTTGGAAAGTGCATACAGACTTGGAAAAGACAAATGACATCTTTAAGGTAACAAAACATCCATCCATGACTGCTCAGGGACCAGATGTGATGCACAAACTGACTACTCATAAAGGAATGAAGGGATCCTCTCTCTCTCTCTCTCTCTCTCTCTCTCTCTCTCTCTCTTTCATAAAAAGAGAGGCTTGTTTTTTTTTAAATGGAGGGGTGATGCTACACTTCATTGTGTATAAAAAGTCTTTGTTGCAGCAGCCTCTTCTCTTGCAATCTGCGGATCCATCCTTCATTCAGCTTGAGTTGATCAGAGCTCCCTCCACCTTCTTCGTTATAACAAAAATGGCATTCTTCTTTAATATTGCCGCTGGTTGTCACTTGGAACTTTCTTGATGTGAAAGATGCTTTATGCCATTATCTCATTCATAGCACCCCAATGAGATAGATTGCTAATTATGCTCCCATTTTATAGATAGGAGCTGAAGCTGAACGGTGTTGACTCCAAGACCACCCAGTGAGTTGAAGGATGGGGAAAGTTGGGAGGGGGAGGAGGATTTAAAATGCCTGAGACTCACTGCTCTACTGATTCCCTAGCATCCATAGAAAGAAAGAAAGAAAGAAAGAAAGAAAGAAAGAAAGAAAGAAAGAAAGAAAGAAAGAAAGAAAGAATGAACACTAAAGTATTCCTCTGCATAATACTGAGGAGGGTTGGGTATTCTATTGAGAAGTTCAGACTCTCTCACTGTGCAGCATCAGAAGAAATACAGGCACACAAATACTAGAAAATTGGATTCCCATAGGAATGATCAGGGGAAGGCATTGTCATGGGAGATGGCAGAGAGAGAAGAGAGAGAGAGAGATGGTTAGAGCATGTTTGTGCCATGGTTAGATGGTGACTTCTTGGTTGCATTTCAGTCTCCAGCCAGGCAAGGGTGCTAACCCAGGCTCTAGGGTAAGTGGGGCCCATTGTGATACCTTTCTTGAGCCTCAGATTAAACATTTTTAAAACTTTTAACATTTTCTTTTGACATTATATGAACATGGTGATGAGTATTTCTACTCCACACACATAAGGCTCCAAAGAGACTTTATTTGGAGGGACTTTTCCAAGGCTGTCATTACTGCCCTACCAACTGCTAATGTGTGGCATATTTCTTGACTCCTGATTCCTTTACTGCTGATAGACAATCCTAAAAGACAGAAGCTATCCACCACTTCAGTGTCTACATTGTCAGTTCTGAGGCATTAGAATAACTGTACTTGCTGGCATTAGTTTGTTATTTAATTGTACTCCCATTTTTTTCACTGTACTCCTTGGCTTTCATTAGTAGAGGTTGCAGGTCATTTGCATTTTCAGTTATCAAAGTAGTATCATCAGCATAGTGCACGTTATTGACGTTTCTTCCTCCAGTTTTAAAACCCTGTGCATCATCTTCCAATCCAACCTCCTTCCAGTCAACCACCCTCAGTATATATTTAACATGTTTTTGTTGTTGTTTATTCGTTTAGTCGCTTCCGACTCTTTGTGACTTCATGGACCAGCCCACGCCAGAGCTTCCTGTCAGTTGTCAACACCCCCAGCTCCCCCAGGGACGAGTCCGTCACCTCTAGAATATCATCCATCCACCTTGCCCTTGGTCGGCCCCTCTTCCTTTTGCCCTCCACTCTCCCTAGCATCAGCATCTTCTCCAGGGTGTCCTGTCTTCTCATTATGTCGCCAAAATATTTCAGTTTTGCCTTTAATATCATTCCCTCAAGTGAGCAGTCTGGCTTTATTTCCTGGAGGATGGACTGGTTTGATCTTCTTGCAGTCCAAGGCACTCTCAGAATTTTCCTCCAACACTACAGTTCAAAAGCATTGATCTTCCTTCGCTCAGCCTTCCTTATGGTCCAGCTCTCGCAGCCATATGTTACTACGGGGAACACCATTGCTTTAACTATGCGGGCCTTTGTTGTCAGTGTGATGTCTCTGCTCTTAACTATTTTATCGAGATTTGTCATTGCTCTCCTCCCAAGGATTAAGCGTCTTCTGACTTCCTGACTGCAGTCAGCATCTGCAGTAATCTTTGCACCTAGGAATACAAAGTCTTTCACTGCTTCTACATTTTCTCCCTCTATTTGCCAGTTATCAATCAAGCTGGTTGCCATAATCTTGGTTTTTTTGAGGTTTAGCTGCAAGCCAGCTTTTGCACTTTCTTCTTTCACCTTCATCATAAGGCTCCTCAGTTCCTCTTCACTTTCAGCCATCAAAGTGGTATCATCTGCATATCTGAGATTGTTAATGTTTCTTCCAGAGATTTTAACTCCAGCCTTGGATTCCTCAAGCCCAGCTTGTCGCATGATGTGTTCTGCGTACAAGTTGAATAGGTAGGGTGAGAGTATACAGCCCTGCCATACTCCTTTCCCAATCTTAAACCAGTCCATTGTTCCGTGGTCTGTTCTTACTGTTGCTACTTGGTTGTTATACAGATTCTTCAGGAGGCATACAAGATGACTTGGTATCCCCATACCGCTAAGAACTTGCCACAATTTGTTATGTTCCACACAGTCAAAGGCTTTAGAATAGTCAATAAAACAGAAATAGATGTTTTTCTGAAACTCCCTGGCTTTTTCCATTATCCAGCGGATATTGGCAACCAATTTGGTCTCTAGTTCCTCTGCCTTTTCTAAACCCAGCTTGTACATCTGGCAATTCTCACTCCATGAATTGCTGAAGTCTACCTTGCAGGATCTTGAGTATTACCTTACTGGCATGTGAAATGAGTGCCACTGTTCGATAGTTTGAACATTCTTTAGTGTTCCCCTTTTTTGGTATGGGGATATAAGTTGATTTTTTCCAATCTGATGGCCATTCTTGTGTTTTCCAAATTTGCTGGCATATAGCATGCATTACCTTGACAGCATCATCTTGCAAGATTTTGAACAGTTCAGCTGGGATGCCATCGTCTCCTGCTGCCTTGTTATTAGCAATGCTTCTCAAGGCCCATTCAACCTCACTCTTCAGGATGTCTGGCTCTAGCTCACTGACCACACCGTCAAAGCTATCCCCGATATTGTTATCCTTCCTATACAGGTCTTCCGTATATTCTTGCCACCTTTTCTTGATCTCTTCTTCTTCTGTTAGGTCCTTGCCATCTTTGTTTTTGATCATACCCATTTTTGCCTGGAATTTACCTCCAATGTTTCTAATTTTCTGGAAGAGGTCTCTTGTCCTTCCTATTCTATTGTCTTCTTCCACTTCCGCGCATTGCTTGTTTAAAAATAATTCCTTATCTCTTCTGGCTAACCTCTGGAATTTTGCATTTAATTGGGCATATCTCCCCCTATCACTGTTGCCTTTTGCTTTCCTTCTTTCTTGGGCTACTTCTAGTGTCTCAGCAGACAGCCATTTTGCCTTCTTGGTTTTCTCTTTCTTTGGGATGTATTTTGTTGCCGCCTCCTGAACAATGCTGCCAACTTCTGTCCAGAGTTCTTCCGGGACCCTATCTACTAAGTCCAGTCCCTTAAATCGATTCTTCACCTCCACTGCATATTCCTTAGGAATATTAGTGAGCTCATATCTAGCTGATCTGTGGGTCTTCCCTAATCTCTTTAGTCTGATCCTAAATTGTGCAAGAAGGAGTTCGTGATCTGAACTAGTCAGCTCCAGGCCTTGTTTTTACCGACTGTACACATGTCCGCCACCTTTGGCTGCAAAGGATGTAATCAATCTGATTTCGGTGTTGTCCATCTGGTGAAGTCCATGTATAAAGCCGTCTCTTAGGTTGTTGGAAGAGAGTGTTCGTTATGCAGAGTGAGTTGTCTTGGCAAAATTCTATTAGCCTATGTCCTGCTTCATTTTGTTCTCCCAGGCCATACTTACCTGTAATTCGAGGTGTCATTTGACTGCCCACCTTAGCATTCCAGTCTCCTGTGATGAAAATAACATCTCTTTTAGGCGTGTTGTCCAGTAGGTGCTGCAGATCCTCATAGAACTGCTCTACTTCAGCTTCTTCAGCATTTGTGGTTGGGGCGTATATTTGGATCACTGTGATGTTAGATGGCTTGCCCTGAATTCGAATTGAGATCATTCTGTCGTTTTTTGGATTGTATCCAAGCACTGTTTTAGCCACTTTACGATTAATTATGAAGGCTACTCCATTTCTTCTGTGGTCCTCTTGTCCACAGTAGTAGAGCTGGTGGTCATTTGATGTGAAGTGGCCCATTCCAGTCCATTTCAGTTCACTGACGCCCAGAATGTCTATCTTTAATCTTGACATCTCACCAATAACCACATCCAATTTGCCCTGGCTCATAGATCTTACATTCCAGGTTCCAATGGTGTGTTGATCCTTAGAACATCGGATTCGCCATTCACCACCAGCACCGTCGGCTGCTAGCCGTCCTTTTGGCTTTGAGCTAGCTGCATCATCACGTCTGGGGCTAGCTGAGCTCATCCTCTGTTCCTCCCCAGTAGCATTTTGACCATCTTCCGACCTGGGGGTCTCATCTTCCGATGGTATACCGACATATCTCTGGTTGTACTGATCCATTTAGTTTTCACGGCAAGAATACTGGGGTGGGTTGCCATTATCTTCCCCATGGATCGCATTTAGTCTGACCTCTCTGTCATGACCTTCTCGTCTTGGGTGGCCCTTCACGGTTTAGCTCATGGCATCATTGAGGTGCTCAAGCTCCAGCACCACGACAAGGTAATGATCCTTTGCTGAAGATTTAACATGTAGGTTGAATAAATAAGGAAGAGAGAATATACAGTCCTGTCTCACCTCTATGCTGACCTGGAGCCAATCTGTTTCACCATGGTCTGTCCAGACGGTGGCTTTCTGTCCTGTGTATATGTTTCACATCAGGACAATGAGATGATCTGCGATTCCCATTTTCCTAAAGACATTCCACAGCATGACATGGTTGACACAATCAAAGGCTTCTTTACGTCAGTGAAGTACACATTAACTTTTTTTTGGAATTCCTTAGCTTTTTCAATTATCCAGCATGCCTCAGCAATAATATCTCTTGTTCCTCAGCCTTTTCTAAAACCAGTTTGAACATCTGGCATTTCCCTTTCCATGTAAGGTTCTAATCTGCACAGGGTGATCCTAAGCATTATTTTGCTAGCATATGTAATTAAGGATATTGTGTCATAGTTTGCACACTCCGTAAAGTCTCCTTTTTTTTGTTTTTGTACTGGTTTATAGACTGACCTCCTGGCTGCTGTGTCATTCTCCAGATTTGCTGGCATAGTCTGGCTAGAATTTTACTGATCTTTTTTTTCTGCTATTACTTACCATATTTCTGTAGATATTCCATCAATTCTTATAGCCTTCTGACTTGGTAATGACTGGCTGATCTAACTTCATCTTCTAGTACTAGAGGTTCTTGTAAATAGGTATCTTGGATTTTGTCATCCGTACTGTACAGAATTTAAATATAATCTTTCCATCTTTGAGTGATCTTCTTTGCATCAATCTTTTTGGCTTTGGCTTCTCTTTTCTTGACAGTTTTTTACCGTCTGTTCTGACATCTAATTTGGTTTCTTCTGTTTCTTCATCTTTGGCAGTTTCCTTTCATATTCATCCTTAACAACTTCTTTGATTTCATTCTGCAGTTTCTCTGGTTTTCTATCAATGAAGTTCAGGACTACAAAATAATTCCTGATGTTCTTTTTGAAACTGTGGTTATATGCTCAAGATATCATCATGAAACTGCTTAACTTCGTTGTTCTGCTTTAGCTTGACCTAGGCCTTGCACATGAGCAGTTCATGATCTGTTCCACAGTCTGCTCTTGGCTTTGACTTTGCTGTTATAGACTAAGCTCCTCCACCGCCTTGTACCAATAATATAGTCAATTTGCTCTATCTGGCAAATGTCCATGTACTTAGGTGTTCTTTTGATTGAAGAATGTGTTAGCAATTAAGAAATAATTGAATAAAAGAATCTGATAAATCCTTCTCCTGCTTCATTTCGGTTTATTAAGCCATACAGTCCAACTACATTTTCCTCATTATTTCCAACATAGGCATTCTAGTCTCTAATCACAAGCAGCTCATCTTACTAGCCTGTTCTGCCCTTTTCAAACTGAACTTGGCAATAAAACTAGGGGAAAAGTCCTCCTCCTCCTCTTCTTCTCCATCAGTGGTTGAAACATAAACTTGGATAACCATCATATCAAAGGGTTGTTTGCAAAGTCTAATTAATATTTGGCTATTGACTGTATTGTACCCAAGTCCTGTCTTTGCTCTATCCTTTCTGCTATGAAAGCAACACTGTTCCTTCTTTGTTTTTCATGTCCTGAGTAATAAACAGTGTGAGCTTCTGACTAAATGTGTCTAATCCCAGTCCATTTCAATTCACTAATGCCTAAAATGTCAATGTGTGTAGTCAATTTCACTGTGTTGAGTTTTACCATGTTCATGCTTCTTACATTCCATGTTCCCACTATTATTATGTGTTTGCAGATTTGGATCCCCAGCTCTATTCAATAGCATGTTGAGTGCCATCCAGCTGGAGGGGCCCATCATTTAGTACTATATTGTCAATCTATCTTGTCTATCCAAGTGGTTTTCTTGTTAAAATACATGAGTGGTTGAGTATTACCTTCTCCCATGCAATATGAAATGATGCCTTTATGATTGTAACTGAAGTCATCATCCACCTCTAGCATCTTTCTATATTGCAGTTGCCCAGTATAGGTGTCTGCTTGCTTTAGCTGGGTAACTGGGATGACCTTCACATGTTGGCTGGCTCTGCTGGGATTATATATTTTTGATGCACACTCCTGGCATTCTTCACTCATCCCTCCTAAGAACACCCCACCACCACCACAATGAGGCAGCATAGCAGGACAGGAGTGGGGTGAAGTAAAAAAAAAAGTTGCCTTATTGCCCCATGTCACAGTTTGCATGAGATAGCTGCTACCTCATCTGCCTATTAAGAATTTGTAATATGTTAAGGAACCAACAGCAAGAACAGAATATGGAGCCCATAGCTAGTTCAAAATTGGGAAAAAGTGTGCAGAGTTTATATAGTGCTCCTTATCAATTTAACTTATGTGCAAAATAAATAATGCTGGACTAGAAGAAACAGAAAGTAGAATTAAAATTGCTTGGAGAAACATTAGAAATATCAGATAAGGAAGTCCTCTGTTAATGACCATAACTGGGCCCAGAAACTCCATTGCTAAGCAGCATGGTCATAAAGCCAAAAATCACATGACCATGCCAATGTATGACAGCAGTTCCGGCAGATCCAGTTGTGGTCATTCAGCAAATTATGCATGGACATCAAGCATCACTTCTTGCCAGCTTCCCCATTGACTTTGCTGGAAGCCGGCAGTGAAGGTCACAAATGGTGATCACATGACTGTGGGACTTTGTCATAATTGTGAGCCAGTTGCTGAGTGCCCAAATTGCAATCATGTGACAGCAAATGTTTTTCTGTGATGGTCACAACTTAGAGGACTGGTTGTAAGTCTCCTCATTCAGCACTATCATAACTTCGAACAGTTGCTCAATGACTGATCACTAAGCAAGGACTACCTGTATACTGATAATAGCACTTTGATGGCTAGAAGCAAGGCAGATTTAAAATCTCTTGTCAAAGGTGAAAGAAGACGGTACAACAACTGTCTGCTGCTTGATATGCTATGCTAATGGGCAAAGCCAACCCAGTGCAAAAAGGCAGAGAAGATGTCAAAATGGTAACAGACTTCTCAGCTTCAAAAATCCGAACCTCAGAAATATCCATTCTCAGGTTTGCACACCCTACTTCCTTTTATTCTGGTACTAAGGACCCAAACTAATATACTAGAGTGAGGTGCAGATGTAGCTTCTCCTAGGCACAAAATCAGAAAACTGTTCAGATAGAGTTGAGGAATATTTGAGGTCCACCAGGGCGTTTCTAGATGTCCATCTCCTCCTAAACAGGTATTCTGCACCCATTTGGCCTTTTCCTTCTTAACAGAAGAGAAAGCACAGGATATCATCTAAGTTATCTGTAAGAGTCTCTGAGTGAGAGGAGGCAAGTGTACAGTGCAATCTTGTCTGAAAACACTCCAAAATCAATGCAATTTCTTTCCAATAAAAAGAAATGAAACATCTGGGAGTTGCAGTAATATATATCATCTGTGCATTGTGCTGTATTCCTATCCTTGCCAGTGTAACTTCTCTTTTAGCAGGCTCGCTGCTGACTTGCAAGGTGCCTTTGTGCAAAAGAGTTGTTTGCCACCCTCCCTTTTAATATTTTTTATCTGCTAATTTTTTATTGAGAAACAGGACAATGGTTAAAACTAGACAGGGAGTTTGGAATAAGCTTTAACTTAGAGAACCAAGGGAAAGATGGAGGGATGTTGTTTTGTCACTGCATAGAAGAAGACGCAGCTTGTATTTGTTAGGCTGGGTTTCCTGGAGCTGTAACAATACGTGCACTGGAAGATGTTAGCAATGCTGGTTGTTTCAGACTGAGCGATACGTACGGATTCTCTGAACTGATATACAGCACTCATTTAGGAAGAAGTGAAATCTGATGTAAGCGAGCACACGGGGTTGGCGTTTGGAATGGAGAATTCATTTTAAAACTTAATTTGGTGCCCCCCGTGTCATGGTGCCTTTGTGCCGCGCACAACCTGTACACCTGTTTGTGATAGTCCTGCGTTTTAGCATCAATCGTAATATGAATTAATGGTTCCGTTAAATATATTCAATTCATCTCCAGGTAAAAAGTAGTCTGGCCCATGTCTGAGAGTTTAATAATTAGCAATGCAATATCGATTACATTTCCATTGATTCTCAATCCAGCATCGATACTGATTTTGTAATTCATTGTTCAAACACATTAATATTTGTTTCACTCATTTTACTCTTCATATCTGAACTGGGAAATTTCCTGAGAAACCACGGGAATAAAAAGCCTGATTTGTTTATATGAATATTTTCAAATGTTTTGTATTTCACCATCAAATTGGTTGGCACTAAGTAGAGTCAACCTTCGTCAGTGTACTAATGTTTGCTGCCACTTTCCTACTCAAGGCCCTCAACACAAGACTTGGAGGTTAGGAAATTCTGAATCAAATTGTCTTCCAATCAGACCTGCCACTTTGATTTCATCACATCAAACCCTTATTGAGATCAAACCTTTGAAATAAGAAAAGATTTTTAATCCAGTTATACCAGATGGAGTCTAAATCTATAGGCCATGAGAGTCAGAGGATTAGGATTTCTCAGACCTCCACACACACACACTCTCACACACACACGTGAGAGCATTCACAGAAATACAAAGTTCGCTTTCCTTGACAAATTGATCCATGCTTATTGTAAAGATCTAATCTTACATCACTCACAGTAAAGTATTCAGTTTCAGATATTTCATCACTCTGTCTTTTTGGATCCACAATAGATTTTTGGTTAACATGGAGTTTAAGGGAAGCTAATTTCTTGCACTTGCCAGACTGAATAGTTTAAACATGTAAAATCAGTGCCAATAAAAATTGTATGCCACAGAACCAAAATTGGAAAAGTCATTTTATGATAATCGGCCACATATTTGCTTACAATACAGTACCTTGGAATGCCAGTGGATTTGGATTTATAGTATATACAATGTATGTGTATATGTATGTGTGTGTGTGTGTATGTATGTGTATGTATGTATATGTGTGTGTGTGTATGTGTGTGTGTGTATGTATATATATATATATATACAGCGAGAGAGAGAGAGAGAGAGAAGGTAAATATGTCTACTAAGTGGTTGGTGTTTTGTTCTGTGACCCATGAAATGGGATCAAGAAATTAGTCAAGAGCAGAAAGGCAAGTATGAGAAATAAAGGCATCAACGAGAAACATAAAGCCATATTCAGTTTACGGCAACTGCAGCTGGCTGGCCTCCAACACATTCCTCCAAAATGTGCTTCTTAAGAGAAGAAAGCTTATATCTATAAACCTGTGTTTTTATTTTATTTGAAAACTAACATTTGGTCTTCAGGTCTATCAGAGAACTTGAGTTCTCTCTCAATTTTTGCCATTTATATCCTTTAATTGGCAGTTTTAATAAAAGGCAATGATGAATACAATAATTTCTGGGATAACATAAAAAAATTATAGAATGTGAGAAAATAAGCAACACATAAGCTTCCTGCTTCCTAAGACAACAAATCCTTCTGGAAAAAAAGGTACTTAGGAAAAAATCCAAGTTTTGTTTGATTCCTGATGACTTTATGAACACATCATTGTAATTTTCCCGGCAACAATATGGAAGTGGCTTCCCATTACCATTTTTTCAACTTCCCAGTCTAGTTTACATTCCTGTGATTTTCTGGTGGTCTCCCATCCAAATTGTTAACCAGGTTCAACCCTTCCAGCTTTCAGAAATCAACCACTATATAAGCCAATATCTTATTCCTGATTTTGTGCATGCGCACGCACACACACATCGCCAAATGTAATTAAAATGAGGAAGAGTTCATATTAAGGAGCTTCCTCAGAAGCAACCAGCTAATTTCTTCTATCAGAATAAGGGTAGTTGTCCTAACAGCCAGGAACCACGCTGAGACAAGGAATAGGTCTCTAGTGCTTTATTACTGCTACATTAGACAGAAAATCCTAACAAACTGAAGAAGCGTGGGAAAAACCCAGACAGATAAACCCCAAAAGCTAAGGCGGGTCTGATCTGTGTCTCTTTGAATGGCTGCTTAACTCCTCAGTACTACGCATGAGTTTCCCCCCCTAGATAGGGGCCCCCTCCTGCTCACCATCAGTACTCATGAAGTAGTCATTTATAATTTTTCTGCAAGCAATTAGCTCTCAACGATAAGGGAAATGTTGCCTTAAAATAAAACATCCCATTTGAAGACAGGTTTCCATATGGCCAGAGAGAGGTGACTTGAGGCCAGAACAGGGGACAGAATGTTTAGTCCAAGTTTTTCTGTAACCTGACTCAGCTCACACCTCCTGATACTATAAGAAAACTGGAATGTTGCAAACCACACTTTTCAGAATAATGTGCAAAATAGGGAAAATTCATACAAAAATGCACATAGGAAAGGGAATGTACAGAAGTATGTTCTATTGTTATAGTTTCATAAATTATACAGTTAGATCTTAAGATTGTCTAGACCAGACCCTGGGAACCCTAGAGCATCTCTAACGATTGACTGTTCAACCTCCGTTTGAGGACCTCCAGAGAAAGAGAACTCACTGCATCATGGGGCAGCCAGGTCAACAGCTCATTTATAGTCAGGAAATTCCTGCTGATATCTACTCTGAATCTACGTCCTTATAGTTTTAACCTACTGGTTCTGTTCCTGCCCACTGGGGTAAAAGAAAGTAAGTCCACTCCCTCTTCTCTGTAACAATCCTTCAGATTATTTGAGGACTGCCATCGTGATTCCCTTAGTTGCCTCTTCTGTAGGGTAAACGTACTCATATCCCTTAAATGTTCCTCACAGGGTTTTGTTTCCAGGCCCCTCACTATCTTGGCAGTTCTTCTCTGAACTTGCTCCAATGTGTCACTGTCCTTTTTAAATTCTGTGCCCAGAACTGAACATAGTATTCCAAATGGGGTCTGACCAAGGCAGAGTAAAATGGAAAAATACATTCCTCTGACTGAGACTCTATGTTCCTCTTAATGCACCCCAAGATAGTATTTGCCTTTTGAGCAGCTGCATAATACTGCTGGCTCATGTTTAACCTGTGGTTCACCAGAACTTCCAGATCCAACTAATAAGTACTATTGTCAATCCATGTTCCCTCCTCCCTCCCATCTTATCCTTGTGCCTTTCACTTTTCCTACCCAGATGCAGAATTCCATCTTATTCATTTCAGCCCACTGCAGAGTTGTCCACAGGGGAGATCCACACCATCAAAATGGTGGGCATGACTAGGAACTGAAGCTCTACCCCCTTTTACATGGTTGCAATGCTTTGAACCGCTGGTCACACCACCCCAGTTGATGTTGCTGACCTCCTGTGGATGCCCCTGGCCCGCTGCCCAGGTTTGTCCAGATTTTTCTGAATCTTCTTTACTTCTAAAGGAAATAATATTAGCCATGCATCCCAGTTTTGTGTTGTCTTTAATTTGGACAAGTGTGATTCCTTAATATTCAAAGACTTACAAAAACTTCATGCCAAAGAAGAAAATGCCATTAAAAAGTGTGCTTGCTAGACAATTCTTTGCCAGATGGTAACACCTAGCACCACGCATCCTCAGTAAACAGAGGCTAACCTGGATAGCATTTGGATGAGAGACTTCCAGAAAATCCCAGGGCTGTAGGCTACACTAGAAAGCCGGAAAAATATATATATTGGATGAAGCAACAGGCAAATGATTGGTGATATTATTAAGATAACAGATGTAGTCATGAAGTCATCAGGGGTCAGGCTTTACTCACAGGAAATGTCACGTTTTTTATATTGGACAAAGATGTGCACAAATAGCCACATGATTTTTTTTAATGCAGAAATGGGCCAAAATGAATTTCAGGAAAATGAGGAACTAAGTTAAACCAAAATTAACAGATTTATTTCTTCAGCAAAGGATCGTTACCTTGTCGTGGTGCTGGAGCTTGAGCACCTCAATGATGCCATGAGCTAAACCGTGAAGGGCCACCCAAGATGGGAAGGTCATGACAGAGAGGTCAGACTAAATGTGATCCCTGGGGAAGGTAATGGCAACCCACCCCAGTATTCTTGCCGTGAAAACTAAATGGATCAGTACAACCAGAGATATGTCGGTATACCATCGGAAGATGAGACCCCCAGGTCGGAAGATGGTCAAAATGCTACTGGGGAGGAACAGAGGATGAGTTCAACTAGCCCCAGACGTGATGACGCAGCTAGCTCAAAGCCGAAAGGATGGCTAGCGGCCAACGGTGCTGGTGGTGAACGGCGAATCCGATGTTCTAAGGATCAACACACCATTGGAATCTGTGAGCCAGGGCAAATTGGATGTGGTTATTGGTGAGATGTCAAGATTAAAGATAGACATTCTGGGTGTCAGTGAACTGAAATGGACTGGAATGGGCCACTTCACATCAAATGACCACCAGATCTACTACTGTGGACAAGAGGACCACAGAAGAAATGGAGTAGCCTTCATAATTAATAGTAAAGTGGCTAAAGCAGTGCTTGGATACAATCCAAAAAATGATAGAATGATCTCAATTCGAATTCAGGGCAAGCCATCTAACATCACAGTGATCCAAATATACGCCCCAACCACAGATGCTGAAGAAGCTGAAGTAGAGCAGTTCTATGAGGATCTGCAGCACCTACTGGACAACACGCCTAAAAGAGATGTTATTTTCATCATGGGAGACTGGAATGCTAAGGTGGGCAGTCAAATGACACCTGGAATTACAGGTAAGCATGGCCTGGGTGAACAAAACGAAGCAGGACACAGGCTGATAGAATTTTGCCAAGACAACTCAATGTGCATAACAAACACCCTCTTCCAGCAACCTAAGAGACGGCTTTATACATGGACTTCCCCAGATGGACAACACCGAAACCAGATTGACTACATCCTTTGCAGCCAAAGGTGGCGGACATCTATACAGTCTGTAAAAACAAGACCTGGAGCTGACTGTAGTTCAGATCATGAACTTCTTCTTGCACAATTTAGGATCAGACTAAAGAGATTAGGGAAGACCCACAGATCAGCTAGATATGAGCTCACTAATTTTCCTAAGGAATATGTAGTGGAGGTGAAGAATAGATTTAAAGGACTGGACTTAGTAGATAGGGTCCCAGAAGAACTATGGACAGAAGTCCGCAACATTGTCCAAGAGGCGGCAACAAAATACATCCCAAAGAAAGAGAAAACCAAGAAGGCAAAATGGCTGTCTGCTGAGACACTAGAAGTAGCCCAAGAAAGAAGGAAAGCAAAAGGCAACAGTGATAGGGGGAGATATGCCCAATTAAATGCAAAATTCCAGAGGTTAGCCAGAAGAGATAAGGAATTATTTTTAAACAAGCAATGCGCGGAAGTGGAAGAAGACAATAGAATAGGAAGAACAAGAGACCTCTTCCAGAAAATTAGAAACATTGGAGGTAAATTCCAGGCAAAAATGGGTATGATCAAAAACAAAGATGGCAAGGACCTAACAGAAGAAGAAGAGATCAAGAAAAGGTGGCAAGAATATACGGAAGACCTGTATAGGAAGGATAACAATATCGGGGATAGCTTTGACGGTGTGGTCAGTGAGCTAGAGCCAGACATCCTGAAGAGTGAGGTTGAATGGGCCTTGAGAAGCATTGCTAATAACAAGGCAGCAGGAGACGATGGCATCCCAGCTGAACTGTTCAAAATCTTGCAAGATGATGCTGTCAAGGTAATGCATGCTATATGCCAGCAAATTTGGAAAACACAAGAATGGCCATCAGATTGGAAAAAATCAACTTATATCCCCATACCAAAAAAGGGGAACACTAAAGAATGTTCAAACTATCGAACAGTGGCACTCATTTCACATGCCAGTAAGGTAATACTCAAGATCCTGCAAGGTAGACTTCAGCAATTCATGGAGTGAGAATTGCCAGATGTACAAGCTGCGTTTAGAAAAGGCAGAGGAACTAGGGACCAAATTGCCAATATCCACTGGATAATGGAAAAAGCCAGGGAGTTTCAGAAAAACATCTATTTCTGTTTTATTGACTATTCTAAAGCCTTTGACTGTGTGGACCATAACAAATTGTGGCAAGTTCTTAGCGGTATGGGGATACCAAGTCATCTTGTCTGCCTCCTGAAGAATCTGTATAATGACCAAGTAGCAACAGTAAGAACAGACCATGGAACAACGGACTGGTTTAAGATTGGGAAAGGAGTACGGCAGGGCTGTATACTCTCACCCTACCTATTCAACTTGTACGCAGAACACATCATGCGACATGCTGGGCTTGAGGAATCCAAGGCTGGAGTTAAAATTGCTGGAAGAAACATTAACAATCTCAGATATGCAGATGATACCACTTTGATGGCTGAAAGCGAAGAGGAACTGAGGAGCCTTATGATGAAGGTGAAAGAAAGTGCAAGAGCTGGCTTGCAGCTAAACCTCAAAAAAACCAATATTATGGCAACCAGCTTGATTGATAACTGGCAAATAGAGGGAGAAAATGTAGAAGCAGTGAAAGACTTTGTATTTCTAGGTGTGAAGATTACTGCAGATGCTGACTGCAGTCAGGAAATCAGAAGACGCTTAATCCTTGGGAGAAAAGCAATGACAAATCTCGATAAAATAATTAAGAGCAGAGACCTCACACTGACAACAAAGGTCTGCATAGTTAAAGCAATGGTGTTCCCCGTAGTAACATATGGCTGCGAGAGCTGGACCATAAGGAAGGCTGAGAGAAGGAAGATCAATGCTTTTGAACTGTGGTGTTGGAGGAAATTCCTGGAGTGCCTTGGACTGCAAGAAGATCAAACCAGTCCATCCTCCAGGAAATTAAGCCAGACTGCTCACTTGAAGGAATGATATTAAAGGCAAAACTGAAATACTTTGGCCACATCATGAGAAGACAGGACAGCCTGGAGAAGATGCTGATGCTAGGGAGAGTGGAGGGCAAAAGGAAGAGGGGCCGACCAAGGGCAAGGTGGATGGATGGTATTCTAGAGGTGACGGACTCGTCCCTGGGGGAGCTGGGGGTGTTGACGACCGACAGGAAGCTCTGGCGTGGGCTGGTCCATGAGGTCACGAAGAATCGGAAGCGACTAAACGAATAAACAACAACAAACAGATTTATTTATTTCTAAATTAATCTGCCTGTCATTGAAAGGGAATATAAATCTTTCTTCAGTAAGCAGAAAAGGAGCTTAAGTTATACTTGCAACAATCCAGTAGGAAAAGATAAATAGATTCCACTACCTCTATTTCTCTGCTCATAGTTTTCTTGGTTTTAATTAAGAGACCCTTGCATGCCCAGGCATCCATTTTAGCCCATAATCAGCATAATTTGGGTATCTTCCGAAAGACTGTCCACCACATCACACTGAGATATGGCCCATCTTTCTAAGTTTCTTTATGTCATTACTTACTCTTGAGCAGGATGTTTGGTCAGTCCATAAATTATTTAAACATTTGCAGCATGTGTTCTTGGACTTAAAAGTGTCTTCAAATCTTCTCTGCTCAATGAAACAGTTATTAAAACATAATCGGAGATGTGGACAGCATGATCATTCCATACTGATTTCAAATTTTCTTACATATATATAAACATAGGTATCAAATACAGGTATGATATTCCATTCCCAACACTCAGTATTCTGTATGGCATTATATCCAGTGTCAGCCTGCAAGGCAGCTCATCTGCAGCATGGAAATTAAATCCACCAAGCATAATTATAAGGCAAGTAAGAAAATTCTACTTACTCCCCAACTTCCAACTTCTTCTGCATCAATTATCACCATTATGAATTTTAGAAGAGAAGAAATAATTTATCAAGTGGCATTACATTTATTTTTTTTTAAAACATTTTACTGAAGTATAATAACAAAAAGAATAACACATTGGTGATAATACTGTAAAAAACTGCATAAATTATAGTGACAGAAGAAACTAAACATGGGAGGGAAAGAAACCGAGAAAATTAATGAAAAAATAAGATCCAGATGATATCAAAACATTAATTCAATCCTTGAACGTATTATTAAATTTAGACCATATAGAAACATATTGCTTCATCCTCCATTGTTTTGAAAATAAAGACATTTTAAAATTTGATAGAGAAAACATATCTGGAATCTCTTCCTTAACATCAGCAGTATAAATTTCTTTCCATTAACATAAAATAATTCTCTTTGCCAAACCCCAGGCTCAACAGATCCAGAATTCTTCATTCAAATGACAATATTATCCTCCTCCTCTATTTGGTAATAAAAAATTTATTTTATGACCAATGCATGGATTTATGACCAAATTTCATGCACCTAACAACAAAAGCCTTTAGTATGAAACTGATTAAGGTCTGGTCAGTTTCAGGCATCAGGCCAGTGGGGCAGGAGGATTCTAATCAACTAATTAAAGTCACAGAGCTGAGATATTTAAGTTGCAGTTAGCACTTTTTAGGGGAACGCTGTGCTGAGGAGAAAAGGAGCTCAGGAAGAGCTAGCTTTTTTAGGCAATATCTTCACCCTGCAAGGGGGCAAAAAAAAATGAAAAAAAAACAGGTCAGGCACAGGACACTGTACAAGAGAACTTTATCTGAATGAGATGGCAGCGTCTCTCTCTGTCTCTCAGTCATGTGTTTGCTTAGTGACCATTTTGATTAACAACCAAGTTGTTGGAATGGAACCCTAAGCAAGGAGAGGGTATATGCTGTCTCCTTTGCAGCATCCATTTTAAAAAATCAAGAATGTGATATCCAACATCTGTTTACATGCCTCCTATGAAATGACTAGTTTGGTCCAGATGAGATGCTGTTGGCTCGCTTGGCACTGCTTTCCTTATCATTATCTGCCAGCTCTCTTGGCACTCTTTAGGGATTTTAAGTTATTATTTGCTTTAGAACAGCAAAACAGCAACCTTTTTAGCTCTTTTCACTGCAAGGGGCATATCCAAGTTTCATATGAATTGAAATGCCACAATAACAAGGATTTTCCTCACTTTCATTCCTCCACAACTGCATGGTATGGGAAAAGAGTAAAATAGTGCACCCATGAACTTGTTAAAAAAAAAGGCTGGAGGGGAAATTAGCTAGCCCAGAAAAAGAAAAATAGTAATTAACAACAACAACAACAAAAGTCCTGCTACGATTCAGACAAGCAACTTTTTCTGTTAGACAAAAAATAATAACTATTGTGCTATTTCAGCAGTGTTGGTAAAGGGAACTATAAGTATAAAGGGAGGTATTAGAATGCATGCTAAGCATTGACTCAGTTGAAGGGGCAGCCCTTTCTCTGCAAAGTAGATGAGGAACAAATTGAAGCATGCTATCCCAACAGACAGGAACATTCACCAGGGTCAACCAGGGAGGTGGGCAAGGGGGGTCAAACTGACAAAAGCAGCATCATGACATGATGCCAGTCTTACCCCTTTTCTACCTACATCATGTCATACTTGCAACCCAAAGGGGCAGAGCTTATTGTGTGATGCTGCACAATTTCTTTTGTCATTCTGACAAAAGCAGCAAGCTCTTGCAGGCATCAGTCAAGAGCACTTGAACGTAGAAAAGTGTATTTTAGAAGTGGAGCAGAAAAATGCACCTGGAGGTCACTTTGGGAGATTGATGGGGGACAGCGTCATCCATTTCAGCCTTCCAGAAGCAGCTGTCTGTTCATTCTGGCGATGGGGCAACCAGACAGTGCAGATAAGCCCCTAGAAGACACCTTAACTGGATCCCACAGGGTGGCAACCACAGCATAGTCTACTTTAGAGATTGGACAGGACAGGATGAATCTTGATGGGAAAGATGGCCCTGTAGGTACCTGAGTGCCAAGCGATTTTGGGCTTTAAAGGTAATCATCGACACTTTGAATTGGACACAGAAGCATATGTAATGCTGTAGCACAAGTGTAACATTGGCAACCTGATGCCCTAAGTTAGCAGACAGGCCACTGCATTTTAGACCAGTTGAAGCTTCTTCAAAGGCACCCAGGTACAGTGTGTCACAATAGCTTTTCTGCAAGGTAATCAGGGCATGAGTCATTGTTGCCAGGGCCTCCCAGTCCAAAAAGGCCTGCAAATGGCATACCCATCGAAAATGGACAAAGCTACTATAACCACAAGCTCCACTGTGAGTCCAGAAGGGTCCTTTTTTAGGAGGAGTGCAATTAGAACCAGAACCAATCCATGCTGATCACCAACAAACAGTAGCTGCATCTTGCAAGGAATACACACACATATACACATACTGCACACAGAGAGATACACACACAAAAACCAATCATTTATCTGTTACCTTTTAAGATGTATATTTAAAACTTCACAGGTGTACATCTGGGCTAGTCCAAGGTGTCTGAAATATAAAATGAAGGACAAGGAGATGCCCCAACTTCCTTTACAGTTGCTGGTAGTCCTGGATGCAGTTGGCTAGCTTCAAGAACAGGTGACAGGTCTTACATAGCATTACTCTTCTGCATCTTACTGCTGTTTCCTGCCCTCCCAACATCTGAAGCTGCTTCCCACTTCCTAATAAAAGAGCTTGTCCTCTCTTCACCTACTAAAATGATGGGAAAAGCCCAACATTGTTTTCTCTGCAATGGAAATGACTGCACAGGTCAGTCAGAATTAAGATAAGAGAACAAGGCTTGTGTTTTCTTCCATTGGCAGAAAAAGAGAGACGTGGGCAAATGTAAGACTACCAAAAAGGTTTATGGGGAGACAATACAGAGCATGCTGGAAGACTGGGGAAACCCTGGTTCTAGTCCTCGTTAGGCATGGAAGCTGGCTTGCTGACTTTCAGCGAGTCATTCTCTCTCAGCCCTGGACTAGGAAGTCTAATAACATCTATCTATATCTATTTAACAACCTGCTGTGGACCAACCTGGTACATTATGATCCATAACCACCTTCAATGAAGAGGCCTCCACACTGAATGCAGTCAATTGATTTGAGTTTATACATACATACACACCCCCACACGTGTGTGTGTGTGTGTGTGAGAGAGAGAGAGAGAGAGAGAGAGAGAATCAGAGAGAGAGCTTGTGTGTATGTGCCAAGTCTGAATATACTAAAAATATGGAGTTTCACAATGGGGAAATAGACAACAATTGGCAAATCGTTCTCCTGGGTGTATACTTTGCATTCAGTGGCCCTGCCCTATGAAAGTCTACTCCAAAGTGACCCCCACTGAGTTCAATACATCTTATTGTAAGAAACTGTTCCTAAGATTAAACCTTAATGATTTCTGAATTCTTGAGTGATCAGGAAGTGAACCCGCCAAAACCCTGTGCTCCATGTGAGGATTAGAAATGTGCATACTTTGACATTTTAAACCAGAGTTTTACTAGGAAGCACCTAATTTCCATAAACTTGGACATTTGGTTTCACTTCTAGCAGGTTGGTATAAGTATGCTGGACAGCTGAAGGTGAACAAGCTATAACGGCTAGTGATTAAGAAACAGGCCATGTGAGAGTGGGGCAGGAGAGGAATCTAATGGGGTGGGGGGTCTGAGACAGGAAGGAGAGTGGTTTGGGGTTTCTTTGGTCTGGGTCTTGCTGAGAGCGAAGGAACAAAAGCTTCCATTTTGATGATTCTTCACTCAGGCCCCATCAGCTCCATTTACTAATACTCAATAGCTGAAGCTTGACAGCAGCAAGGCAGTCACAGCTCCCGCCGGCCTTCCGAACTTCTGCTTCGATGTGCACTTTTCAGTAGAAAAACGAATGAAAAAGGGGAAGGGGGAGAGAAATAAAGAAAGGAGAGGGAGAGGAGAGGGGGAAGGGAGGGAAAGAGGGGAAAAAAACCCTTGCTGACACGGGGCATAACTTAATTTTCACGGTGCTGGGACAGCTGTATCGTGTAATCTGCCATGGCATGCCATTAAAACTTCAATGACTTTACTGACCCAGAAGGGAAACTCAGACCGTGCAGAGTCTTTTGAAAAGAAGTGGTGATCTTTCACGATTTATGAGCTTGTCTTAAAGAAACAGACTCCACTCACTTTATATTAATCACCCTTTTCAGGGTATATTGGAATCCAGGGTCTCTCAACGGAAGAGTGTGGAGACCCAATATCTTAAAAATGTTTGTCCTTTAATTATTATTGTTGTTGTCATGATTATTATCATTTTGGTTTGATTCGATTTGACGTTTTATTTATTTATTTATTTATTTATTTATTTATTTATTTATTTCTGCCTGCCAAAGGTATTGCACAAAGTGCAAAATCCAGTTACACTGAGTCAATTTGAATGGCTGGAGCGAGGGAAGCAGGGGGAGTTGCACATTTTTGTACACTGTATATTCTAAAAAATGGAAACGAACTTGAGAAGTGCATGGAATTGATGTCTGAAATACTCATAAATGTAAGGCTAGTTGTCCGATCCAAGAATTGCTAGCCAAACCACCTTTGCTGCTTCGTTTCTTTATAGAGAGATATACATTGATAAAATATAAGGAATAGTTTAAATAACAGCAAAATTTATCCAGCAGGGGAAATTCTATCCAAAAATCCTAACAGGGCATCCTTCTTCAGTCTGGGCATTGCCAATCTAGTCACAAGAATTATACATTTGGAAGGCCGTAGCTCAAGAAGGCTGCAAGAGGATAAACAATCGTTTTATTGAAATTAACTAAATGTTACAAAGCAGTAAGAAAACATTCCAGTTTTTCAGAACTCTTCTATAGAAAATGGGTTTCTGAACTGCATGTGTGTGAGACAGAAAAAGTTTCAGCAGATGTGATTTTAGATCTGCTTGGGAAGTGAGTTGGGCCGCTGCCAGTCAGTCAACAGCAGCACTGGACACTTTCCATAATGCCAAGTCCCAGCTTTCTGCTGCTGCAAAGCTGAGACCTGGTGCAAAGGAAAATGCCCAATAATGCAATCCCCTGATCAGAAGGGGGCTTGATTCACTTCCCAAGGAGATATGAAGCCATTCCCAGACATGCCCAGGGATAATGCAATGGATGTATGAAAGTTGTGTTTTTTAAAAATCCTAAATCACCTAGCAAATTGGCATAAGTTGCCCATTAAGGATTAGATTTAGAGAAGCATTCCCTGAAGGAAGTTTAAAAGAAGATCCTCTGGACCAAAACCAAAGAATGTTTAGAAGTTGGATCACTAACATATGAAACAAGAAAGCTAATCTATGATTCTTCTGGAGCCTAATTTGAAAAACCCATTGGATCTGGCAATAACAATGAGTATGAGTCTAGTACCTGGGGAGTGAGGGAGAGAGGGGGAAATGCCAGAATGAGGAGGCAAAAAAGATATCAAAGAGATAAAGAGGGAGTCAAAATGAGAGAGACTGGGTGACAAGCAACACCCACTTTCCATTCAGATCAGTCAAACCTACGACCACCACCACCACCACCACCACTGACATGTGGCCTCCTACTGATTTTTCCCAAAGAAATGTGGTCCTCAAAAGATAGAGGGTAACTCTATATAGTGACAACAGGCAACTTTACATAGTAAAACTCTACATAGCTTTTCAATGACTGATGGACAATGTATGAGTGTACATGCATACCCCAAAATATGTTAATTTGCTACCAGATCATCTCAAAGAGACTCTAAAGTCATAATGAAATGACTGCAGGTTGCATAGCACACATATTGGCTGAAAGACTGAGCATAATTCGGGTTCGGTGCCCTGTGTCATTTGTTATGGTTAATTTTACCATTGGTAAAAATGGTAAATTTTAATTTTACCTTTTTTCAGTCTCTGCAAAAAGACTGTTAATTTCAAAAAGCTGTGCTAATTTTCAAAGCTACAAGAGACCATTTGCAAACCAATTCCAAGTCTTAAGTTTGACTTCACTAAAGTCAGTCTTAAACGAAGACTCAATATTTTTCAGATAGTCATCTCAAACTGTAGAAGTTGCAGTTGATTTTGAGCTAATACAAGCATACAGTCCACCACTGGAATATGTGACTTTTTCCTCTTTCACTTGTGTCATGCTAGATCTTAAATAGCTTTCAAAACTCTTCTTTCATTCCCAGGTGAATTTATGTGATCCAAAAAGCCATAATTTGACTAAAAGTGATTCTAAAGCCTTCCTAGATATAGTTCCACATATTTTTGGATCTTGGCTTGCATAATGAATTTATAAGTACCATTTGCTGTTAAGTCAAACGTGATCCAACCACAACTTACTTATCTGAAGACCCTTGAATTCAAGTCTTTTATATACCTATCTGTTTTTGACTGCTTCTGAACATGCAATTCTTAGTTAATCAAAAATTATATTCCATCTTTTCTGGTTAATGGATATTTTGTGGTAGTAGAGGTGAGAGATAGAAGCAGCAGATGGAAGGGAAAATGTGGAAAGGTTAGAAGTGGGAAATGCTGTTTGTTCTGCCATGATATTCTGTGATTAAGACAAAGTGTGATTACATAATTATTGTAATGTGTTTGGAAGCATATTTTATTGAAGACCTTTCTATTATACAGGTAGGACACAGTGGAAAAAATGTTCCTGAGAACTTTACAACTGACACAGATCTAATATGATTGTTGACTTGAATTATAAGTAACTTCTTTTCATGTGTGGCTGCATCTGCAGTGGGTAACATACATACTCATATGCACACAAAATATATTTTGGCACATAAAATGAATGTGCAGTAATACAATTAAAGAGAAGCTTTAGTGGTTCTTTTTTAATACAGGAAAATAAAAACATTACAAAATAAGGTCTGTGGTTTGTTTGACCTTCTAAAAAACCAGCAATTAAAGAATAAAACTTTGTAATAAAAAGTAATCTTCAGGTGATTTGGACCACAAAAAGTCCAAAGCCAGTGTTTTCACTGAAGATCTTCTAATATAAATGGCTAGGTCAAAGTGAAAGGAGGCAAAAGCAATTGTACATTACCCAACTTGTCAAAGGCTAATTAGAATAGGAAAAATGGCCCACTTTTCATTTTCAAGCAGACAAGCTGTAACTTTAAAACATATTGAGAATGCAGATAAGTTAATGAACTGATAAGTTTCTCAAATTTCAGATCTTTGAAGAGGCATGAACTTACAGTGATTGAAGACTTTTATTGCCCTGCAATCTCTTGGAAGACAAGCTCTGCCAAGCATGATCCTTCCAGGAAATTCCTAACTTGTCTTAATGAACAAGGGCATCTGCAGGGAAGGAGTTAAAAAAAAGTCAGGTTGGGATGGCAGCTATAATAATACACATAATCAAAGCCCCATCTCTTGTTATGTGTAGTGGCCACCATCTTGACATTTTTACTCCCCTCCACCCCCTATAGGCACCCCTGAAAAAGAAGCTAATGAGAAAAGGAGCCTAAGATGGGTAAAAACAATGTGGCAATTTCCAGACATCAGTATGAATTTCTCACAAGTAAATCTTGACAGACTAATTTGATCTCATTTTTGGCTCAGGTAACTCTCCTAATGGATTGTATGAATGCTGTAGATGTAATATACTTTGATTTCAGCAAATCATTTAATGAAATATTCCATGACATACTGATTAGGAAGCAAGTTGACTGAGCAGTATGACAATTAAGTGGATATATAGTGGGTTCAAACACTGCATTCAAATAGTCCTGTTCAATTGTTGCTTCTCAAATTAGAGAGCATATTAAGTGGGGTATCATAAAGTTCAGTCCGGACTCTCCAACTCTTCATTATTTTCATTAATGTTTTTGCTGAAGAGATGGAGAGAATAGCTAATACTCAAGAAAGCAGAAAGAAAATTCAAAATGATCTTGATAGACTGGAGAAATTGCTTTAAGTAACAGTATGAAATTTAACAAAGACAAGTACAAAGTTCTTGATTTAGGAAACAAAATAAAATGCACAAATATAGTGGGGGAGTTGGTTGAACTTTTATATATAATAATGAGCCAAATAATGCATTACATATGCATGTGCTACTTACGCATATCATCTGTGAAACAAACACTGATTTCATAAGTTTTCACAGTATAGGACAGCCCTAAACCAAATATTATCAGTGATAATGATACAGTACCAAAGAAGTATAAGTAGCTGAAATCTCAGCTCAACATTAAGTATCAAATTACTTGAAAGAATGCAAACATCTGTTCATGTAAATGTTTCTTTTTGGAGTAAGCTTTTCTAGAGTAAGCTATACTGTAGTAACCAATATTCCAGATAACAAAACACTGCCCTCCCACCCCTTTACTTCAATAAGCTTTGGTCCTGTGAATACAAATACAAAGTTGAAAAATAATACAACCTCTTGATTAGAAACTAAAGTTCAATAAACAATCAATAAGCTCTAAATATACACTTTTGGACTATTTTAAATAATTGATATACTTCACCACATAATTCATCAGAGACCATCACAACAAAAATGTGCCAATTGTTCTGGTATAATAGAATGCAGAAATGTGATCTTTTCATAGAAGTTGAAATTAGAAAGGCAACACAGCAGCAATAAAACCCTAAGTACTAGTTCTGACTTTACTGGAAGGTTATATCAACAAAATCCTACAAGTCTGAAAATATATCTCTTCCCCCACTCTGCCTTTACAGTCCCAAGAAACTAAGGAGGGTCCCTTCTGAGACATTTGCTGTGCCCAAATTCCTTCTGTGGGCTCAGCTGCTGCTTGTCTGACTGTTGTCTAGTCTTCCACCTGTCTCCCAAGATCATTCCCACATACCATTACACTTTGCCATGTACACTATCCCATATACCTTTATAGGTATATAACCAGCACCTTGAATTGTACCTGGAAGCATACTGGTAACCACTGCAGCATGTGAAGCACTGCTGCATTTTGGACCAGCTGAAACTTCCAAGTGGTCTTCAAGGGCAGCCCTATGTTGAGTGTATTGCAGTAGTTATGCTATGACGTAATTAGAGCAGGAGTGACTGAAGGACCACCCAATCCAGGAAGGAGCACAACTGGCACCCCAGATGGAGCTGTGCAAAGGTCTTCTTGACCACAGCTGTCACCTGCTAACCTATTCATTAAAAATGGAGAAGAACTTAGACATGTTAGGAGAGGTAGGTTATTAATTCTGGCCCAGATTTTTCTTCAGGACCAATCACCCCTCACCCCATGTAAGCAGAGGATTTCTAAGATTAATAGCCAAGAAATGCTCAAATGAAGATTCTGAACATAAAGTCTTCTATCAGTTGGACCTGGGTAAATCTTTCAAAGGGGCTCTTAGGCCTGAAAATCTTCCTCAAAGCTGTGAATCAGCCACAACTTCACTGGCTGCCCTGACAATAAGCTATGTCTTATTTCATTTTACTGAAGGGTGGATCCTGAGGGTCTCTGTGAATGATTTGCACAGGCTACTGTCAATCAACAGAGAATAACATCCCAAAGCATTTGGATGTTAAGAGCTAATGCTTACTGAAAAGATTCTTAAGGTGGATATACAATTGAAACCAGAAGTGTTCCTTTTGGGCTTGATAGACCTCAAAAGAAAACATGGGACTTTGCTTTTGTATGTGATAACAGCAGCAAGACTTCTGTATGCACAAAGATGGAAAGATGCACAAATTCCCACACTGGAAGAATGGATGGTGAAATTGATAGCGTTGGCTCAGATGGCAAAATTGACAGTACATATAAAGGACCACAATATGAGGGGATTTGTTTCTGCTTGGAAACCGCTTTTGGGCGATTTGCTTGTTACTGAAAAAAATGAAGTATTAATTTTGGGTTTTGATGATTAATGGGTTTGTTTTTATAGAAATAATGTTGATTAAGGTTTAAACAAGACTAAGAGATTGAGATCATTTAATAAGTACTTATATCTGTGTTAGAGAAGGTTGGAAGTCAGATTTTCCTTAATTGATCTGCTATTCTTGCACTTTTTAATGTTGTCTTTCTCTTTTTTTCTTTAACTTTGTACTTTAGCTTTTCTGTATTTTGTATTTTAACTTTTTCCAAAACTTTAATGAAGTTCTTATTTTTAAAAAAAAGAATTTTAAGAGCTAATGCAACTGATAAAACAGATTGTGGGATTGAGGGAACATTGTTGGAAAATAAGGAACAATTCAATGTAGCCTTCATAAAAAGTACTAACATGATGTGATCTTTAAAAAAAAAAAGAATGAGAAAAAATATTGAAATGCTATAAGAAGTCAGGTTAGCTAAGTTACAAATTGAAACACTGTGTTAAAAAAAAGTTCAGTATAACCCAAACTGTTTTGAATTTTGTTATTTCTTTCCTTGTATTAAAGTACTAAAGTCAGCTAACATAATCACTTTCATTTATTATTCATCAAAATCATCTGTAACCCCCATAAGCGGTCAACTATAATTCTCTTCTCTTTATCCAAGACTCGCCTAACCCTCATTTAACTATTTTGTTACCCATCAATGATCTTCCCTAAGAAAATTAACACATGAAATTTGTCAAAACATGCTACATCTATCTTCATCACCCTAGCTGACACCAAAAGGAAGAAGCAAAAAATTAAGACTTGTTATCAATATATGCCAGTCCTTCTAACATTGGAATTCTACTGAAGAATATCAAAATAAACAAGCAAATTACATTATTAATTCCCTCTATGCAAAGACTATTTTTTATTTAGATTTATTTAATAAATCAGATATTTCCCTTAAAAATAAAAGTATTTTTCAAAAAGGTTTTGAAATCACACTATAAAAATATTAAATAATGTACCACTGTGGAATGTGCTTAGAAAAATGGGAATTCCAGAACATCTCATTGTCCTCATAAGAAATCTATTTACAGGTCAGGAAGCTACAGTATGGACAGAACATGGTGGAACAGACTGGCTCCAGGCTTTGAAAGGTGGGCAACAAGGCTGTATATTCTCCCCTTATTTATTCAATCCATATGCTGAATATATATTAAGGGAAGCTAGATTGGAAGAAGATGAGTGTGGTTTTAAAACTGGAGGAAGATCAATAACTTGTGCTATGTTGATAACACTACTCTGATAGCTAAAAATGCAAAGGAACAGCAAGCTCTAGTAATAAAAATCAAGAAGCACAGTGAAAAAATGGGACTAAAATTAAATACAAAGAAGACTAAACTAATGAGAACAGGTATAACAACCAGCCTTAGAATTGACAATGAAGATACTGAAGTGGTGGATAGCTTCCAAATTTTAGGGTCAACCATCAACATTAAAGGAACAAGCAGTCAAAAATATGCCACAGACTCGCACTTGGTACAGCAGCCATGAAGGCCTTGGAAAAGATATTCAAATGCTGTGATGTGTCTATACCTACAAAGATTAGAAAAGTGCAAGCAATTGTATTCCTTGTGACACTCTATGGAAAGTTAGGCTTTGAAGAAGCAGGATAGAAAGAGTATTGACGCTTTTGAACTTTGGTGTTGGAGAAGATTTCTGAGAATTCCATGGACAGCAAGAAAGCAAACAAATGGATCATCAAACAAATCAACTCAGAATTCTCACTTGGGGGACAAATGACCAGGCTCAACTTATCCTACTTCAGATATATTATGCAAAGACCTAGCTCCCTAGAGAAGGCTCTAATGCAAAGAAAGGTGGAAGGAAAGAGAAAAGGATGACCAGCAAGGTGGATGAACTCAGTAACAATGGCAGTTAATGCACCACTGGAAGACCTGAAAGACTGTTAGGAACAGATCATCATGGAGAAAATCTATCTGTGCAGTTGCTAAGAGTTGAAACTGACTTGATGGCACATAATCACACACACACAATCACATTTTCAGGATAAGCAGTGCTATACAAACAACAGTTTAAAAGTAAGTTAACATACAAATAATATCATAACTAAAATAAATCCATCTGTAACTTGGGTTTGATGTTTACACTCTTGGAAACTAAGTGGAACCACACAAAATAAAGTTGTCATTTCTATCTTCTTGGGAGAAGACTGAGTAAACAGAAATATAATGATAAAGACAACAGCTTTCTATCTTCTGGGATGTTTTCTTCTGGGACTTTTTAAATATTTGCCATTCTAGCCAAGTAACTGAGGAGCCTTTTGAGTTGAGCTTGATTCCTAGAGATGTAGTCTTCTTGGCAATAGTATTGAGGGGGTTTCTTCTCAGGCAACCTTCTTCTGAGATATTATTTCAGCTTTCCAGTCTAGCCTACAATCCTTGTATTTCTCCCATTCAAGTACTAAACAAGTCTCACCATATGTATTTTTTTTCTGATCTAGTCAAGGTCACCTAGTGCTATAGCCTAGCCTGAAAATTGAAAAAACACCTGGAAAAATGGGAAATCATCTTCATATAATGGAAAACAGGTGCTACTCAAATTGTCTTACAAAGTCAAACAGGTCTAGTCCCCTGATAAGACAAACAAAAATATATTAGTCTGCTTGGGATATTTAAAAATAAATTAAATATCCCAAGCAGACTAATATAAACCTGTGTCCTAAAATGTTAACAGCAGTTGAGCAGGTAGTGATTAAAAATGCATTATGGCATATCTTGCAATGAACTTTGCAGATTCAGTGAGAATAAAATGATTGGACCATTTGGAGATCTAAGAATGGGTGAGAGTGGTGAGTATTTGCTTAGAAAAATGTCTGTTCGTTTCAAGTTCATAGTTTAAACCTAAGTCTATTCAAACCTACACATGGCTAAAAAATGATTGAATTGAAAACATGAAGGAAGAGTGAGTGTGTTGAGGGGGGGGAAGATCAAGGAAGTTCTCTTTGTGTGGAATTCCCAACTGTTGAGAAGTGTAAATGACTCTTTCTGGAACTCTTTTGGATTCTACTTCCTCTTCAATACTACTAGTACACAGTCATCTAGAAGGAGGGTATAAGTGAACTGGAGGTTTTTCCCTATTCCCCCCTTTTTATTACTACTTGTATATTTGTGTACTTGTTGTAAAGGGCAAGGGAACATGTACTGAAGACACATTCAGAAAGCCAGTTTAATATTCTTTCCTCCAGTCTGTGAAGCACCACAAAAATATGCTGCCATAATTTGCTCTGTCTACATACTCCTCCTTGGTAACCAGGCCAGCAAGTGATATTATCCTAATGATTTACTGTAGGGCAAGTTAAGGTGCAGTGAGTGGTAAAAACATTTAGTAATTTGAACATAGACATGTAGAATAATAATGCAATTGTGTAACTATAATAACAGGTTAAAGTGAGCAATCCTTGGAATTCAAGCTAGGAATCTAGAATGAACAGCTGCCCAGCCACATTTTCTGATGTGATTTTCAACAGCAAAGTCTGTATAAGTTATGAGCTACTGCTTGGCTCCAGCACTATCATCTGTAGAGTGCCAGTGCCAGTCTCTGATCTGTCTCCTTTTCATGGAAAGGGTAGTCTGGCTAAGACATATTTGTATAGTGTAAGGGACAGCAAACTGGGGCCTTTGAGTTCCATGTGAATCTTGAATCCCATTTTTATGCCCCGCCCTCCAACTGCTAAAAATCACTGGAATGGATTCTTGCAATTTTGAGATGGAAAGATGGTATATAAAAATCTCAAAATAGTCTAAACAGTACCTGCCTGCCTGCCCCCAGAAGAACCCCAACAACATATTGGCCCTGGCCAACCTTGCACCATGAACTTATCAGTGCTGGTTCATGGCTCTGCCCACTAAGGTTCCTGTTCTCCCCAAAGAGATGCCCACCTCAACATCTACTAGCTTGCTTTGTGGGGTATTCCTCCAGTTTTATATTTTACTTAAGCAAATTTCTGCCTTCTTTTATGGTGGGGGGAAAAAGAAGCATTTTCTTTTAAAATCTGGTTGATTTTGCCTCTCTAAAATAACTATATTCTAGAGTATCTCTAAATATAAGTACTTTGGAGTTTTACTTTACAGGAAAGACCAGCTAAATAACTTCCCTCCAAAGCCTCTTATAGGGAAACCTTTGATGATTACCAGTGTTCTCAATTTGGTCTGTAACTCCTTAGTGAAAAAGTTGATTACTACAGTTTTGCCACTTTTTGAAAGTAGTTATCATCATGCTTAAAACCAATGGTATCTTCATTACCAGCTTGATTCCAGATTTGTTAATGTGCTTATATTTCTCTGAGTTACAAGAGGCTGGAAAAAGCTGTCTTAGGTAACAACTTGGAAAAGTTCAAGATGCTTCAGATACTTTTGACTCACCCATTTTTTTCATTAGCCCTGTTCATATGGTGCCATTCTTACTAGACTTGAATATATGTGTGTGTAGCATGTGTATGTGGGAATGAATGAAGCCATGGCATCAAACTCAGCATCCCAGCTCTATCACGTTCAAACAGTTGTGAATAATGTTGCTTATATACAAAGTATGTATATTAGGTTGGTATTCTAGATCAGAAGATTTTAGCAAAAGTAGACAGATGTGCCTATATATAGCTGAATACAGTTTGAAAGAAAAATGGAGCTGAGTCACAAGCAACACTTTATTTAGGATTCCTCTCCCCTCCCTTTCATTTCTTTATATAGGCAACAAATGTCAATGTTCAGATTCCTCTGTGCTCTGGACGCATTGGGAAAGGGACGGTCTGGTTGTCCTCTTTCACCATTTCAGCCTATTAAGCCATTTCACTGTTAAAAAACATTTCAAGTTCTGGCAACTATTTTTTTTAAAAAAAAATTAATTCACAGGCTGCCACGTTCAGCTTAATGGTAGCAGATTTTGTACACGTTGCAGCAGTCATTGGATGCTGTTGGCCTAACGGGGAAAATGCTACTTTCTCACTTGTCCAGTTAAGGACAACTGAATCCTGTTTCACTTAAGGGCTAAACATGAAATGAAGGCATATTTTTGAAGACCCAACAGAAAAAAAATCTGATGCCAGGGCATGTTTGTACCATGGTTAGATGCAAGTGAGGGAAGGCCCATTAACTAACATTCCCAACTACGGACTGCTGTTTTGCACACACTGATCTCTAGGTCTAATCTCACCCCTGTGAGTGGACCATCTGCTATAATTAAGAAACATTAGCATTCTTTTGCCAAAGGCCAGAAGCCAATTCACCATTAGACAAAATAAGGGGAGAAAGCACCCCTCCCTGCAAAAAAAATACACTTGTAATGGTAACAACACACTCAAAATCTCCACCTCAACATTTTTCCCCCATTATGTGGCACCTTGCATATGAAGTATGCAGTGAGAAGTCCATAAATTGTATTCTTTTTGTTTTAATTGGAAGTAAAGCTAGTAGCTCCGGGGGAATACAAATATGCATAATTCAAAAACATAAAAAACTCGTAACACCAACTATAACAAACTTGTATTCCCCTGCTGAAGTCAGCCTAAATGGCATGGCTGAATATTCCAGAAGAACAGCTGAAATTGGCAAAGCTGAAATGCTTGACTGACACTTCCCCCACGCTCAAATAGCCATTAAGCTGTAGATGGCTGTGGCTGAAAAAGTGAGAAGCCTTCCAGTTTTATGGCATTATGATTTTCACATTTTGCTGATTGGTCTTTGTTATTATAAAGTGCTAGGCAAGTGTTAAACCTTAATAAACTCTAACAGTAATTATGAGCAGGTAAAGCAATAAATATTTAGCCTTAATGCTACCCTTTCTTCTCAAGATGCTTTAAGAGAGGGTTACAAATACAGTATTGTTCCAACATCTACTTAATTGTACAGATCTCCTGCTGTAGTTTCTGTTTAGTGGGACATTATTTCTTCAGAAAGATTTTTATGGTGCTCTTAAAAATCTCAATTACAGTTTTAAATAATGTGTGGGTTTTTTTGTAACACGACACTGCCGTCTCGGTTCCCAGTGGATATATTAAATTCAAGTGGCAATAACAAATCATTTAAGCAATAAATAAATAACCTGAGACCCAGCGCTGTTAAGAGTTAATAGTCTCCTATATACTCAATAGAGTCTGAAACACCACTCTATTAAAGTGACCCCTGGGGGCATGGGCCAAATTGCACCCAGTTGCTTTGTGGAAGGTATTCATCCCTCACACATTCATTTCCTTCTTTATGTTGTCTCTTTTCATAGGGGAAGGACCTCTGCAAGCCCTGAGCCCACCAAACAATTGCGGTACAGTCTCAGAGAAAAGAAAGAAAACTGGGGTCGTAAATATGTTAAATGGGTGCGTGGGTTTAAGTGGCTTTGTAAAATAAACACGAAGGAACCTTCAGACTAATTAATGAATATGAAGCAGCATGATAGGAATGTTTTCAGAGAAAATTCACAGATTCTGCCCCCCCCCCATCTCTCTTCTTAAGGAGATTCATTCTTTTCTCCCCCAACCCTTTCTTCTCAAAACAGTTTTCCTAGTTTGTTTCCAAAGTACTGTATATTTCAAAAGGGTCGTAAAAATATATTGCCACATATTCTCAGCAAAGAAAGTTCACATGGAAGCGGGTGTCACAAAGAACTCTTATGACACATGCCGTCTTTACAAATAAACAGGTGTATATTGGTTCTCTTAGTCAAGTAGAGAAATAGAGATAAGGCGCTGTGAGCATTGTTTGGAGAAGCACATTGATAGACGGGAATGTAATTATATCCTGAAAACCTCATGCGATCAGAAAGAAAAAACAATTATGCAAATTAAAGCATTCAAGTGCAGGAATTGGATTTGCTCCCAATGGGAAAATAACGCTACTGATATTCAGCACATGTAATGATCCTTAACATACCTAGGGAATAAATGTCATTGTGCAACATGGAATTTGCTTCTGAGTAAACATGCATAGTTGCATTTTTTGGATTCTCTGAGATTAGGGAATGACACATGCCAACCCTAAGCCACACCTGTTTGCTATCATCATAGTAAACATGTGTAGGATTGCACTGCACAAATACTAAACCTGTTTTAGTTTCAGTATGCGGCCTGGATTTCTTTACCTACTCAAGAGCCCTAAGGCTATGAGAACTTACAGCTGAAAACTCTATCTTGTCCCTCCATGTAGTGCTTTCCTTCAAAATCCTTGTATAACATGTTAGTCTAGTTATGCAGCACATGGTCAAACTGTGGAGCTCACTATCCAAAGATGATAATGGCTACTAATGTGATGGGAAGTTGCAACCTGACCATTGTGGAATAAGGGCGCGGGGGGGGGGGGGGCAGATTGTTGATTGACCTCCCTTCCTTTCAGGTGTCAATATAATGAAAGAAATCAAGGTGACAGTGAAGGTGGTCTTTCCAACTTAAAGGTTCTGCTGGTAAAATATCTGTTATCCAGGATTTCATCCTGAAGGAAATGTTGTCCTGGCATGTTTAGGGAGACCTGGCTGAGAGAAGAGGAGAAGGAAACCCTTGGTCTGTTGGGTTACTCTGTGATGTGACAGGCTAGGGCTGGAGGGTGGGGGGATGGTGTGGCTGTAGACTATAGGAATTCCATCTCATTGACTAGAATCTCCATCTGACAGTAAACTACACTAGATTTATTTTCCAAGCTGAGGTTACCCCAGCAGGAGTGACTCAGGACTTCATGTTTGTGATGGCAACCATGGATAATTTCCTGAATGTACTTGAACAATTCCCCACCCTTAAAGCCCTGGCTGATCTGAGGAATATGGAGTTGATCCAGGCAGTTGGTACTATCACCCCTGTGTCCTTTTCCCCCCAGCAGACCAAAAGGGGTGCAAGTTTCATCAAGTTGTTAGGGGACAAGAATTGGAAGAGTCGAAGACTCACTATGGGCAATATTCATTATTCTTTGCAAACAAACTTGAATTGGATTTGCTTTGACTTAGGCTCCAGTTGGGGCAGGTCATAGGGAGGTAACTTTGGCAACACTCCTCCTGTTCATATGGATTCTTTTCAGCTTGTATATTTCAAATGGTAAAAAATGGATTATGTGGAGATATGAGGACCACTATTGCAATGGCAAACCACCCCACTCTAGTCTGCCAAGAAAACATCACAAAAGCAGCATCCCTCAAAGAGTCAGAAAATGACTCGGGAACCTTTCTTCTTCTTCTACCGGCTTGCTTGACCCTTGTCTCTGCTGGCCAAGTTGGGACTAGTCCTACCATTAAGGCTTTAAATTATCTTAGAAAACTTGTTTTTTTCCTCAAGCTCCTTGATAAGTCTGAGTGTATCCATCTAACATGCATTGTCTGTTTTGGTTAGAGTGTATGATCCCCAGTGATGTTCATTCTTTTTTTGTCTGCTTTTAGGTATTGTACAGATAGTCCTCATTTAGTGACTGCCTTGTTTAGCAACCTTTTGCAGTTACAACAGTGATGAAAAAGTAACTTTGTGACCAGTCCTTGCATTTATGACCTTCACAGCTCTGTAAAGCAAAGGAAAGCTGAAGTAAGTTCATAAGCACAGTCGCAGTTTCACTTAGCGACTGCTTCACTTAATGAGCAAGTAGCCAGTCCCAATAGTGGTCACTAAAGAAGGACTACCTGTATCTGTTTTTAATCTGTATACCGGTCAGAGTCAGTGCTGAGTTGGATGGCCTTATAAATCTAAATTATAAATAATTTTATATATTAATAAATATTATATCTGGGGATTAAGTGATTGAGAAAGTGGTGCCTTGCAAGTCCAGATGCATTGGGTGAAACTGATTATCTTAAACAATTACAATTGGGGCTTAATCTGGTTATAGAATAGAGTATTCTGGTCACCTTGGTGGGTAAACTGTACAAGAAACTAGATGGGGAGAGTGTTACCCTGCTCATCCTTAGCAGTTTTCAATACCGTATGGTGGCAATGTTGAGCCCTGGGACATAGTCTTTCCTCTTAGGATACATCCAAAAGATGGCACTGGGGAACTACTGTTCAAAACTTGTGTTGCTGATCTACGGTTTCTTTTATCTTCTTCCCTAAGCTGTTTAATATCTACATGAAACCACTGGAGAATATCATTCAGAGTTTTGGAGTGGGATGGCTTTGGTGTAGCCACATCCAAATCTTCTCCTTTCTACTATTTAATCCCAAAGATCTTCAGCAAAGGATCGTTACCTTGTCGTGGTGCTGGAGCTTGAGCACCTCAATGATGCCATGAGCTAAACCGTGAAGGGCCACCCAAGACGGGAAGGTCATGACAGAGAGGTCAGACTAAATACGATCCCTGGGGAAGGTAATGGCAACCCACCCCAGTATTCTTGCCGTGAAAACTAAATGGATCAGTACAACCAGAGATATGTCGGTATACCATCGGAAGATGAGACCCCCAGGTCGGAAGATGGTCAAAATGCTACTGGGGAGGAACAGAGGATGAGCTCAACTAGCCCCAGACGTGATGACGCAGCTAGCTCAAAGCCGAAAGGACGGCTAGCGGCCGACGGTGCTGGTGGTGAACGGCGAATCCGATGTTCTAAGGATCAACACACCATTGGAACCTGGAATGTAAGATCTATGAGCCAGGGCAAATTGGATGTGGTTATTAGTGAGATGTCAAGATTAAAGATAGACATTCTGGGTGTCAGTGAACTGAAATGGACTGGAATGGGCCACTTCACATCAAATGACCACCAGATCTACTACTGTGGACAAGAGGACCACAGAAGAAATGGAGTAGCCTTCATAATTAATAGTAAAGTGGCTAAAGCAGTGCTTGGATACAACCCAAAAAACGACAGAATGATCTCAATTCGAATTCAGGGCAAGCCATCTAACATCACAGTGATCCAAATATATGCCCCAACCACAAATGCTGAAGAAGCTGAAGTAGAGCAGTTCTATGAGGATCTGCAGCACCTACTGGACAACACGCCTAAAAGAGATATTATTTTCATCACAGGAGACTGGAATGCTAAGGTGGGCAGTCAAATGACACCTGGAATTACAGGTAAGTATGGCCTGGGAGAACAAAATGAAGTAGGACATAGGCTGATAGAATTTTGCCAAGACAATTCACTCTGCATAACAAACACTCTCTTCCAACAACCTAAGAGACGGCTTTATACATGGACTTCCCCAGATGGACAACACCGAAATCAGATTGACTACATCCTTTGCAGCCAAAGGTGGCGGACATCTGTAGAGTCGGTAAAAACAAGGCCTGGAGCTGACTAGTTCCGATCACGAACTTCTTCTTGCACAATTTAGGATCAGACTAAAGAGATTAGGGAAGACCCACAGATCAGCTAGATATGAGCTCACTAATATTCCTAAGGAATATGCAGTGGAGGTGAAGAATAGATTTCAGGGACTGGACTTAGTAGATAGGGTCCCGGAAGAACTCTGGACAGACGTTGGCAGCATTGTTCAGGAGGCGGCAACAAAATACATCCCAAAGAAAGAGAAAACCAAGAAGGCAAAATGGCTGTCTGCTGAGACACTAGAAGTAGCCCAAGAAAGAAGGAAAGCAAAAGGCAACAGTGATAGAGGGAGATATGCCCAATTAAATGCAAAATTCCAGAGGTTAGCCAGAAGAGATAAGGAATTATTTTTAAACAAGCAATGCGCGGAAGTGGAAGAAGACAATAGAATAGGAAGGACAAGAGACCTCTTCCAGAAAATTAGAAACATTGGAGGCAAATTCCAGGCAAATTCCAGGCAAAAATGGGTATGATCAAAAACAAAGATGGCAAGGACCTAACAGAAAAAGAAGAGATCAAGAAAAGGTGGCAAGAATATACAGAAGACCTGTATAGGAAGGATAACAATATCGGGGATAGCTTTGACGGTGTGGTCAGTGAGCTAGAGCCAGACATCCTGAAGAGTGAGGTTGAGTGGGCCTTAAGAAGCATTGCTAATAACAAGGCAGCAGGAGATGACAGCATCCCAGCTGAACTGTTCAAAATCTTGCAAGATGATGCTGTCAAGGTAATGCATGCTATATGCCAGCAAATTTGGAAAACACAAGAATGGCCATCAGATTGGAAAAAATCAACTTATATCCCCATACCAAAAAAGGGGAACACTAAAGAATGTTCAAACTATCGAACAGTGGCATTTCACATGCCAGTAAGGTAATGCTCAAGATCCTGCAAGGTGGACTTCAGCAATTCATGGAGTGAGAATTGCCAGATGTACAAGCTGGGTTTAGAAAAGGCAGAGGAACTAGGGACCAAATTGCCAATATCCACTGGATAATGGAAAAAGCCAGGGAGTTTCAGAAAAACATCTATTTCTGTTTTATTGACTATTCTAAAGCCTTTGACTGTGTGGACCATAACAAATTGTGGCAAGTTCTTAGTGGTATGGGGATACCAAGTCATCTTGTCTGCCTCCTGAAGAATCTGTATAATGACCAAGTAGCAACAGTAAGAACAGACCATGGAACAACGGACTGGTTTAAGATTGGGAAAGGAGTACGGCAGGGCTGTATACTCTCACCCTACCTATTCAACTTGTATGCAGAACACATCATGCGACAAGCTGGCCTTGAGGAATCCAAGGCTGGAGTTAAAATTGCTGGAAGAAACATTAACAATCTCAGATATGCAGATGATACCACTTTGATGGCTGAAAGTGAAGAGGAACTGAGGAGCCTTATGATGAAGGTGAAAGAAGAAAGTGCAAAAGCTGGTTTGCAGCTAAACCTCAAAAAAACCAAGATGATGGCAACCAGCTTGATTGATAACTGGCAAATAGAGGGAGAAAATGTAGAAGCAGTGAAAGACTTTGTATTCCTAGGTGCAAAGATTACTGCAGATGCTGACTGCAGTCAGGAAATCAGAAGACGCTTAATCCTTGGAAGAAGAGCAATGACAAATCTCGATAAAATAGTTAAGAGCAGAGACATCACACTGACAACAAAGGCCCGCATAGTTAAAGCAATGGTGTTCCCTGTAGTAACATATGTGTCATGAGTAAGGATGGCGAGCAGGGGGCTCCCACCCAGACTGTCAAGCGCATGCGTAGCACTGAGGAACTGTTCAGCCATTCAAAGAGACACAGATCGGGACCGCCTTAACCTTTGGGGTTTATATGGCTGGGTTTTCCCACGCTTCCTCAGTTTGTTAGGATTCTTGTTAAGTAGTACTAATAAATATTAGAGACCAAGTCATTGTCTCAGTGTGTTTCCTGGTAATCAGGACAATATGGCTGCGAGAGCTGGACCATAAGGAAGGCTGAGCGAAGGAAGATCGATGCTTTTGAACTGTGGTGTTGGAGGAAAATTCTGAGAGTGCCTTGGAGTGCGAGAAGATCAAACCAGTCCATCCTCCAGGAAATAAAGCCAGACTGCTCACTTGAGGGAATGATATTAAAGGCAAAACTGAAATACTTTGGCCACATCATGAGAAGACAGGACAGCCTGGAGAAGATGCTGATGCTAGGGAGAGTGGAAGGCAAAAGGAAGAGGGGCCGACCAAGGGCAAGGTGGATGGATGATATTCTAGAGGTGACGGACTCGTCCCTGGGGGAGCTGGGGGTGTTGACGACTGACAGGAAGCTCTGGCGTGGGCTGGTCCATGAAGTCACGAAGAGTCGGAAGCGACTAAACGAATAAACAACAAATCCCAAAGATAAGTCACCGCACTTGAACAATCCATGCCTCATCTCAATAATGGACTAAAAGGGGACAGCAAGCTGACATTGAATATAGACAAGACAGAAGTGCTGTTGATAAAGAGAAAACCAGACTCAGCAATTGAGGTAAAGCCTATTTTGGGTAAGGAATCACTCCTCAAGAAAGAAAAGGTTCACAGTTTGGGAGTGTTTTTGATTTCCAGCTGTAACCAGATTTGCAACTGTTTCCTGTGGTGCATAACTACAGCTAACGTGCCAACTGCAATCCTTCCCAAGCCAGTGAGACTTGGAAACAGTTAAATAACTTGGTTAAAAATTGTCTTGGCTACTGCACCAGCCTACCCTTCAAAAGATCTGGAAACGAATTGTGCAAAAATGTAGAGACCAAGAAAGACAATCCAGCTATTGCTGTTGCTGTTGCACTCATGAAGGCTAATCATGAAAAATGGCCAGCTAACAGAAGGCCTTGATTAACTCTTTGGGGAATTTAATAGCACTTATATTTTAAAATAGGCACACTATCACTTTAGACAGTTAATCTCAGAAAGATAAAGAAATTAGCTCATAAAACACAGAAAGCACAACTGAAATAATTGTCAGTAGAGATCTAACAAAACCTTGTGAGATGCAAAAAGAGACAAGACAGGGATGCCTGTTGTCTCCTCTCCTGTTTCTTTTAGTTCTTGAAATATTGAATAGAGATATAAGACAACATGAGAGAATTGTGGGAATAAAAATTTAAAAAGAAACGTATACATTTAGGGCATTTGCTGATGACTTGGTTTTGGTTTTGGAGGATCCACTAAAGGAAACATTAATGGAAAAATTAAAAGAATTCAATGCACCAGCAGGTTTTAAGATTAATAATCACAAGACAAAGATATTAACAAAAACATGAATATAGAAGATCAAACAGAATTGATGAAGAAAACGGATTTTAAGATTGAGAAAAAAGTAAAATATCTGGGTATCACCATGAAAAATATGAATTGTATGTTATTTCAAAATAATTATGTTAAGGCATGGAATGAAGTTTAAAAATATATGTTAAGATGGGAGAAATTACAATTGTGATTATTGGGGAGAATTTCTGGGATAAAAATGAATGTTTTGCCTAGAATGATGTTTTTGTTTCAGACAACACCAGTTTTGACAAAAGATGCACCATTTAAACAGTGGCAAAAGGATATATCTGAGTTTGTATGGCAAGGGAAAAAACCACGAGTAAAATATAAGTTGTTACAAGATGCAAAGGAAAGAGGAGGACTGGGTTTACCTGATTTGAAATTGTATTTTGCAGCTTGCTATTTGGTTTGGATGAAAGAGTGGGTGTTGCTGATGGCAGAGGGACATAGTTGTCAATGTTTTTCCTATTTACAGTTATCAGAAATATTCAAAGTAGACAAAAGAATGTATGGTATTGAATATTCTAAGAGTGACTTTGAAGTGGAATTGAGATGGCCAAATTGACCTGTTTGATTAGAGTGAAGACAATATCTATGTTTATTGCTGACTGGAAACCCCTTCTAGATTTTTCGTGTAAAACAGAAAAAAATAAATTTATGATCTATGGTTTTGACAATTAGATAAGATAGATTATAGAAAGAAGACAATCATGATGTAACTTTAGAGAAAGAGGTAGATTTACAATTGTGCTTAATAATTGCTGTGAAAAGATTGGAAGCCTCTTCTTTATATCCTTTTTCTTTTCTATTTTTCTTCTATCTTTTTTCTTTTTGCACTTTAGCTTTCTCATATATTTCTTCCTTTTTCTTCCTTATTCTACTTTAGTTTGTATTAATTTTTACTCTTGTTTTTAAAACTTTCAATAAAATTATATTTAAAAAAAGAAGAAGAAATTAGCCCATAAAGGAACTAGCTACCTTCCAGCCTTCTTTAAAGGCAGAAACGAGTCAATTCCACTTGCTTAGTTATCTGACTCGAAAACTCAGTCCTTCGGAGAAAATATCTTTTTATTCTGGTTATGTTAAGAATAAAGAAAAACATGGAATGGTTCATAAGAAAGATCCTGTGTACTATATTTACTCTGATCAGTCCTGAGAACTCACAGTGATCATTTCTATTTTTCTCCCTACTTCCCTTTACAGATGATTGATAGAGATAGAGATAGAGATAGAGATAGAGATAGAGATAGAGATAGAGATAGAGATAGAGATAGAGATAGAGATTGGGGCAGGGGGGAAATAACTTTTTTCTTCCTCTGTATGTATTTGAGATATTATTTATGTGGCCACTGCTTGGCTAAGGATTTATTCATGCTAGCACTATGTTTTCTAACTATATCTAACTTGATTATATGACTCCAGGATGACCACCTTATACATTAGCAAAGAGAACAGATTTACACACAAAAAAAGGGTACATATGTTGATGTACAGCAAGAAATAGTCGGAAATAATTACTAACATTTAAGTATAAGAAAAATATATTTATTTGGTCAGCCTCCTGTCTCTATGATGATTGTTCATGAAACGTTTTACTTTCTCTATTCTTTCTTATTCTGGTACCCTATAGTTAAATCTAGATTTGGAAAAATATACCAACAGAGAAGTGCCCTCCATAAAGTGGGGCATAAATCCATTAACTACTCATTTTCTACCATATTATCATTTTGTTCTATCATTTTATTTTATTCACACCTGAAATTTCAGAAGGCACAAGAATAGGGAAAGTTACACAACATCTGGAGATAGATGTTACTGGACAGAAACTGGTATCCATCACAAAGAGGCAGTTGAAACACAGATATTTTAATATATCTGTGTACCAGCCCTCAGTCCTTATTCCATTTTAAATCTGCAACGATACAGATTTAAACCATTGTTTTTGTACTCTGTTTTAGTTCTTGGTTAAAATAAAATCTCCAAGTACATTTGCTTTCTGTAATTTCAGGTACATCTTCACATTCACAGAAAATACACATGGATTAAATTCCCCATTCAACCCTTTTCAGGGCTCATGTGCTACCTAGTTTCATACACTAAAGCAGGGATTTATCATCTGTTTGGGCCACTGGGCACAGTTATATTGCTGTGGATGTGAACACAAAATGACTTGACATGAGAGGCATGTCCATAGATAAAATGATTGTCACTGCAGCCATGGCCAGTTAGAAAACATCCATTTTACTAATGGGAAAGTGATGAATCTGCGAAAGGATCTGATTATACAAGGCAATGGGCCTGAGTCCCCAAACCAAATAACTAATCTGAATACAGTTTTCTATCCCAGCATAAATAGCAAAAACATTCTCTTCTCTGTCAGCCAATTTCTTTCCTCTTTCAGGGCCTTTCCCCACTTGCATCTATCCATGGCACCAACATATACCCTGGCAGCATGTTGTTGTTGTTGTTGTTGTTATGTCTCTGCAACATTGCTTTAATTTTCTTCCCAGCTCATGCATAACATAGCATCAAGATGTATAAAAAGTGATAGACTTTGTCACCCACGGCCTTGGGCAGACATCAGCTGACTGCTGTGATTTCTAACAGAGGTGATAGATATAGAATAAGGATCAGCAGTGGGAACCACCAACTTCATGCTGGGACAAGCTGTCACCAGTTCATGGATAGCCGGACGTCACTTAAACTCAGCAGCAGGAAAACGCCCTCAGTTGAGTTACCAAGAGATATATTTAAATCCAGAAAGAGTAGAAGAGATAGTGCAAGAAACAGGAGGAGCAAAGCGAGAGGAAGCTCAGAGAGATCTGTATGAGAGAGAAGGTAAAAGTACAGCCCACTCTCACCATCTCATTAAGCCTGTTTGTTCTCCACCAAAGATCTGCACCTCTTCTCTTTTCACGTACACACAGAGGCATCCACAGCAATGGTCACTGGTTTCCAAATGGCGGGCATGACTACCTGTCCCTCTTAATACATCTGGCACATGTTGAACACACGTAAAAAGGGATGGGGTTTTGATCACTCCATCACGCTCACCACTTTGAAGCGGTAACCAGTGCTGCAGACTCTTCTGCACACACACGTCTTCCACCCAGCTCTTGACCTTCTCTTTCCTCCCCCTTTCTTAGCTTCCAATCTCTGTGGGAAGAAAGAATACATGGAATACAAAAACAATACTGAGAAAGAGATGCTAGCCCTTTCACTACATAATCTTTTTTGTTCTAAAGCTTTCTGTTTAGGTATGTCAGTATTTATAACTTATCTCTGCCCCCTCTGGCTAGATACAAATGAAACAAATGAAAATCATCATCATCCAGAACATCAACAGCAGCAACTAAAAGGCAGGGGAGAAAAACTGAAATCAACAGAAAAGTCCTTGTGAAGAAGACGTGTCAAGTGAGAGTCAAGTGTAACTCTCTCTTCATGCCATAGTTGTCACAAAAATGGCCAGTCTGCATCTGCATCTCTATAGCAGGTAGTTTCCAGTAATAGCATTAGTATTGCTTGATGTGCAAACAGCGTCTTTGAAGGAGTGAGCTTTGCAGGGATTCTTTTGTGGGGACAGGAACTTTTCCATTTCCTCCTCCAAGTCTACAATGCAATTTGTTGTGAAGGAGATACACTGCTGTTCTTTGGAGTCCTTGGTGCTCTCTGAGCCTTGTTGTTTTCTTGCAGACGTTTCATTGCCAGACTAGGCAACATCTTCAGTGCAAAGAGGGAGTGGGCCTGCTCTCAGTTTATATACTGTGGCTTGCCCTGCTTGTGTTGGTAGGGGTGTTGTTCTCTCCTTAGGAGTTCCTTTATTGGGCTGTTGTTTGCTGCTTGGTTAATAGTTCCTTGATTAGTGTGTAACAGACTGTTACAGCCACATGGCATCACCATAGCACATAAACCAACTAAAACTCTTCAAAATATCCTAAGTAACCCAAAAGACCCAGTAGCTAAAGAAGAGAAAAACAGGAGTTATCTACCACATACAGTGTAAGGACTGTAGCAGCCACCATGTAGGACAGACAGGCAGAAGACTAGCAGAGCGCATCCACGAACACCAACTGGCAGTCAGAAGACACGATGAAAACTCCTTAATCTCACAACACATGGACAGACTTAACCATACTTTCAACTGGGAAATGGTGAGCATCCTAAACTAAGCCAAATCCAAAAACGTCAGAGAATTCCTGGAAGCCTGGCACTAAGACCAAGCAGCCATCAACAGACACATAGAGGTAAACAACATTTACATACCATTCAAAAGAGACAATAGAAAAGCCAAAAGACCAGCACACTCCCTTGCCAGCAATCAACACCCAGATATGCAAAAATAAACACTAGGATTAACACCAGATGAACCATCAAACAGCACAATACACCCTAATCAAGGAACTATTAACTCAGGCAATCAACCAAGCAGCAGACAACAGCCCAATCAAAGAACTCCCAAGGAGAGAACAACACCCCTACCAGCACAAGCAGGGCAAGCCACAGTATATAAACTGAGAGCAAGGCCCACTCCCTCTTTGCACTGAAGATGTTGCCTAGTCTGGCAATGAAACATCTGCAAGAAAACAAGGCTCAGAGAGCACCAAGGACTCCACTGTTCAACTCTGAGCTACAAATATTTGCTTTGATTGGTACTGCTGTTCTTCTCTACATGGTTTTTCTCTTTTACAAACCCTAAAAGAAAACCATTCGAAGACTGAATGTTTCTAGGGCACTAAAAGGAGACATATTAGTTCCATATTGTCAGATTCATTTCACTGCCACAGAGCATGGACTTCCATAGCTGTTTGTGGTTAGTCTGTTGCTTCCAACGCTTCATGGGCTAATTGACATGATTTCAGCAGGATTATCTGCCAGGAACTGCTTCTTTGAGATCTTGTAAACATGCTTGTGCTATCAGTGAAAATCTGTGTCTTCTGACAGCTTTATGTCTCTGCGCTTTAATATTTTTCTAGGACATAGCAGACAACGCTTTATTTATTTTGTTTATTTATTTTAAAAACTTATATGGCTGCCCATCATATGTAACATAACTCTGGGTGGTTCATAGCAACAACAATAAACCAACATCCAAAAGCAGCTCCCAGCATGTTGGTTTTCATGGCTACAGTCACCATTCTCATTTTTGAGCCTCCAATGATTGTCCGTCAATCCTTTAAATTCTTCTCTGCCTATTTGCATTGGGTTGGTATTGCCAGTTGATACATTCTTATATTTTTTAACATACATCAGCAAACCAACTTTTGCACTCTCTTTTTTCCTTCAACAAAAATCTTTTACATGTGTTGATGTTTGTCATGGTAATTTTAATTCAAATGCTATTTCTTCTTGTCCAACATTGCTCATTATATATCCTGCGCATAAGTTAGATGAAGTGACATTATTCAGCACTGGTGCACTCCTTTTCCAATTTTGAACCATTTAGTTGCTCCTTATATCATTTTTCACTGTTGCTTCCTAGTCACATCTTTTGACTCTGGGCCAGTCAAGTGAGGCTGTTGAGGTCTGTCCCAGCACCTGAAGGCTGTGCAGGTTTGGATGGGGAGGAACCATCTCCAACTCAATTCTATCAAGACTTAGTGGCTGTGGGGACATGGCAGACTGAACAGCTGTGCCCGTGGGCTCAGCGGGCAGAACTGATGTAGCAGTTTTTTCGGGCTCAGGCAGGTTTTTCCTGAAGTCCAGAGTGTTTTTATGGATAAGGAAAACACCTGGAATCACCCCATCTGTCCTATAGACAGATGCTTGCAGCCAGAAGATCGCAAACAGCGTTTGCACTCAACTGGTAAGAGCTAGCTGGGAGGCTGGGACGTCATCATTTCCAAGCCATGCTGTAGCCTTAAAGGGACACTAAGTCCAGCCACCCCATTTCTAAATCACCAATTTGTATTTCTTTTTAAGTATAAGTACCCCAAGAGAGGCTTTCTACATCAAGAAGAAGCTGGTTCTCTTGGTCCTTAAAGTTATTTTGGCATCAATTTTTTAAAAAATTCTTTTTAAGTTTTGGACTTCGTTTTCTATCCAAATATTAAGGAGGATTGAGAGTAAATAATTGTCTCCCTGTTATTATTTTTGTACTAAATTTGAAGATATTAGCATTTTCCTACACATTGAATTGGCTGTTTTCAACTTTCAGTTTTCTGCTTCTACTTTCCCTGGGGAACTGTCTGCATATCTCACTTTCACTTATGCATATCTCACATTCTGGAATCCTTTCATATCTTTGACTTTTGCTGGTTAAGTTCCTAGTGGGCACCATAATCTACTGCATGAGACGTGGAAGATTTTAAACAGACTTTCTCTGACTTCCACTGAGATTTTAAACAGATTCTTTTTGATTCCTACCAAATTTTTATGCAAGGCATTCGGGACATTGTGGAAAATATAAGGTCTAAAATGTGTCATCTGGTTGTGGATGTCATGGATGAAATTGAGGAATTTAACAGCAACATAAATGTTTCTTCTAAGAGTGAGATCAGGACTTCTGTTGAAATGCTGGATGAAGATCAGATAGTCGAGTTGAAGACATTAAAGGGAGAGAGGGAGTTGCAAGCCATAAATGAAATTGATCTTCTGATGGAGCACCATAGAAAACAAGGGATTATTATGTATGGGAGGTCTCCCGAAGAGAAGTTGGAGTTTTTGAGGGGGGCAGTTGGGCTGTTTGATATTTTTAAGAAAAAAGCTCTGTGTGCATTGTGGGGATATGTAAAAGCTCTGGTTTATTTTGAAGTGGGATAAAGGTTTAAGAATATTTATCTGGATTGCTTTTAGGGTTTGGCTGATTTTGTTTACCTTTAACTATCTGGATTAAGATTTATTTATTTATTTATCAAATTTTATCACTGCCCATCTCCCACCAAAAGGGGGACTCTGGGTGGTTTACAACAAAAAAGATTATTAAGGTATAATAAAAAAATAATAAATGTCTGGTTTTGGGTTTAATATGATTAAGAATATTAAAATTGTTGTATTATCAAGTACAATGGCAGACAATTTATATGTTTTTTAGTTTGATCTTTATTATAGTAGACAACAATGTATAGAATGGTAGTAGGAAGGAAATAATTAAATAAATGTTATATTGGGGGGGGCAGTTGATTAGGAGGTGTATGTATGTATGTATGTATGTTCTTTTAATATAAGTTATTGTATATATAACTTTAATATAACTTATTGTAAACCGCCCAGAGTCCCCTTTTCGGGAGAGATGGGCAGTGATAGAAATTTGAAAAATAAATAAATAAAATAAATAAACTAAGGAGAGGGAGTAACCGTATTTAGTGATTTTTATAATGTGCCAATGGAATGATTTATATAAATAATCTGATTTTGGTTTAATATAGAGTAAGGATTGATTATGGAAAATTGTTGTATATACTTGCTGTTAAAAGTCAGAAGTCACCTCTTTTTGTAATTTTGAAAAATTTTCTCTTGTGTTTCTACACTTTTTTAGTTTTTTCTTCTTTTTCTTTGTAGTTTTTTGTTTTTCTGTAGCTTTTATCTTTGCTTGAAACTTAATAAAATTCTTATAAAAAAACACTTAGTGGCTGTGGGACTTTGGACCACCCAGATCTTTGGTATTCCATCTTTAACCTTGGATGGGTAGCACTTCCCCATTCAAGAGTGGTGCACAATTTGGGGATCTTCCTGGACTCACAGCTCCTGCTTGATGAGCAGGCTGCAGTTGTGGCCAGGAAGGCCTTCGCACAGCTTCATTTGGTGCACCACTTGTGCCCTTTCCTAGATCAGGGAGCCCTTCAGACAGTCACTCATGCCCAGGTCACCCTCACAACTTGACTACTGCAATGAGCTCTACATGGGGCTGCCCTTAAAGACCACCTGGAAGCTTCAACTAGTCCAGAATTCAGCAGCATGGGCACTGATGGGCATGCCTTAGTATGCCCATGTAACACCTCTACTTTGCAAGCTGCACTGGTTGCCAGTTTGATTCCAGGTGTGATTCAAGGTGCTGGTCACTACATGACATAAAGCCCTACATGGCATAGACCCTGGTTACTTGAGGGACCACCTGTCTGTCATAGTATCTACTTGGCCAATTTGATCTTGCAGAGTTGGCATGCACTGGATTCCTTCGATTAAACACTGTAATCTATCGGGCCCCCAGAAGTGTGCCTTCTCTGTAGCTAGCAGCATCTGCCATCTGTAATTAAGTTTACTCCCAAGATATGGATGGCCCCCCATTTTGTGGTTGTTCAGAGGAGCCATGAAGACCTGGCTCTTTTCCCAGGCATTTGGTGAGGGAAAGTGAAGCCCCTTTTTTATTCTTTGTTACCATCTGCGTTTGTCATCTCTACTATCTTTGTTCTTCTTTGTTTTGTTTTTAACAATTTGTAAACCACCCAGAGTCACTGGGAGTTGGGCAGTATATAAATTTAATAAATTATTAATTATTATTATCATACAAATTCTTCAACAAGCAGATTCTGTAGCCTGGTACACCAATGTTTCAATGGCTACCCATAAATTGTTGTGGTCTGCATAGTTAAAAGGCTTGGTAAAATCAATAAAATAAAAGGGCAGATTTTTGGAACTCCCTTGCTTTTTCCAGCAGATTTTAGCAATGTGATCTTTGATGTCCCTGCCCCTTTTGAATCCAGATTATATATCTGACATTTCTTATTTCATGAATCAATAATGTCTGGATAGAAATTATCCTATGATAATCACCATTCATCATCAAAATGCTCTGAAATTTGATTTTTAGAACATTTTAGGCATATTTGTAAATAACTGACTGTAAATATTATATGAGCTACCTGATAAAAAACATTTATAACATACATCCAATCAAGAAATTTGGCTTTTGTCTTAGAAATGAAATTTTATGATAATGTATGAACACAAACCTGATGCCAGTAAACTATGTACAAATGCTTCTGCGTGTCAGAAGACTTATGTTTAAACATTCAAATTTATTATTTTTACATTGCATGTCCTATGGTATTAATGATAATAACCTTTGAAATATTCTCAGCAGCCTTTGATACCATTGTCACCTAAGGGGATTGACAATTAATGGTATGCCACTCATTGCTACATAAACAATTCCAGTTTGGGGTTGGGCTGAAGGAGAACTTGAGATTTTAGCAAGATGAGTAGTTGCCCTTCCAAACATTAGCTTTAGATGGGATTACAAGAGCAGGCCGACACTCTGGGGGTACTCCTAGAAGAACAAGTAGAGGACAGGGCCAGGTAGGACATTGTCCAGCTTCTCATGGTTGCACCGCTTCCTGAAATGAGCGGTCTGGTGACAGTTACTTATGCCTTTGTTACCTTACAGTTAGAGGGGTCCTTTCCTTTCCTTTCCTTTCCTTTCCTTTCCCCCTTTGAGTCAGTGTTGACTCCTGGCAACTGCCTGGATTAGTCCCTGAAATTTTCCTGGCAAGATTTTTGGAAGTGGCTGGCCATTGCCTGTCTCTAATTCTTTCTGCTTGCTTCACCAGAACCAACAGGATGGGCATGCTCTAGGTCCTTTCCATTAAGTAATGTCATCTTGTGAGACCCAGGAGTTATGTCTTCTCTGTCACTAGACCCACTAGCATCCCCCCAGAGATATGGATGGCTCCAACTCTATTGGCCTTTTACAAGGTGCTAAAGACCTGATTGTTCCCTCAGACATTTGGGTTAGAATGTGAGGCAAGTCCTGTTGGTTGGTTCTGGTCAGTGGCCATATTAAAGTACTGAACTGTTGGTTGGTTTGGTTACTATTTTCTTAATGGTGGTAAAATGGAATGGTTCTTTCTTAGACTTCTGACAAGTGATATATTGATTGTTTGTGGTTAATATTGCTTTTTTATTAATTGTGTTGTTTGTTTTTTCTGGTTTTAATTTCCTGTTTGTCACCCAGCGTGTTAGATAGTTAGCCATACAACTTATTTAAATAAATAAATAAAATACAAAAGTTTGGCAGAATTTGTAATGTTTCAAGGAATTTTAAAAGCTAAAATGTCTCTATTTTCCTGGTTAAGATTAGCAGAAGAATAAATCACATATCTGACCAGAGGGAAACATTTATAACTTTATGGACTTTGAAATGTTTCATATGGTATTTGTAAAACTATGATCAGCTATTATTTACTCAGTAAAGATAGATTTATCACAATTTAAACAGTCTAACTATTTGAAAACTCATTCCAGTTCAAAGCACCCCACATACTCTCCCTCCCTCCCTCCCTCCTTCCTTCCTTCCTTCCTTCCTTCCTTCCTTCCTTCCTTCCTTCTTTCGTTCCTATCAAATTTGTCTGCCTCCCATCTTGTACACAATGACTCTGGGTGGCTTACAAATAAAAAAGCAGTCAGTAAAAAACAATACAATATAAAATCAATACCGTATAAATATACTTAAATAGCAATAAAAATATAAAAATATCAGATATAAAATGTGAAATTCAAGATCGGAATTGGATTTTGTACTTGGCACAATCACTGTACCAGCTACCCCCAAGAATGGCTATCCCCCCTCCCATCCCAAGCGAGGTAGAATAGCCATGTTTTTACTCCCTTCCGGAAGGCCAGGAGAGTGGGGGCCTGTCTTACCTCCAGGGGTAAGCTGTTCCACAGGGTGGGTGCCACGGCAGAGAAGGCCCTCCTCCTGGACCCTGCCAATCAGCAATCGCTCATGGACAGGGTCTATAACACTCCCTCTCTGCCTGACCAGGTGGGATGGGTCGATGTGATGGGGATGAGGCGGTTCCTCAGGTAGCCTGGCTCCATGCGGTGTAGGGCTTTAAAGGTGATAACCAACACCCTGAATTGGACCCAGAAGCAAACTGGTACCCGATGCAGCTTGTACAGCAATGGTGTTATATGTGCCCTCCTTGGGGCTCCCAAAACTGCCCACACGGCCACATTCTGGACCAGCTGCAGCTTCTGGATACTCTTCAAGGGTAGCCCCATGCAAAGCGCATTACAGTAGTCTATGCGGGAGGTGATCAGGGCATGAGTGACCATTTGAAGGGAGTCCAGATCCAGGAAGGGGCGGAGTTGGTGTATAACACGAAGTTGTACAAAGGCTCCCCTGGCCATGGCTGTCACCTTCTCTTCAAGCAGGAGCCGTGAGTCCAGGAGAACCCCCAGGTTCCGCACCAGGTCTGTCTGGGGCAGTGCAACCCCATCCAGAACCAAAGATGGTATGTTCCCGGGTACCCAGGAGCCCCTGACCCACAGGATGGCTGTCCTGGTAAGACAAATTCATGTTGTATTTATTTTATTTGTTCAGAACTATTGTCATTATTTCCTAAACACTCCTCACCTATTCTTCAGTGTCTGCAAATATATACTTAAAAATACATTTTCTTTTTAAATTAAAGTAAAGTACCTGTTAGTCATAATTTTGTGTTAATGACGAAAGTCAACAAAAATAATCCCAGAATTTATATTAAATTAGTAATTCTTGGGCATCCATCTCTGCTCATGCAATGGAGGAAAAACTGGGGAACAGCACTGAAAGTAAGGTTATGCTTGATAAACTATCTTGCTTTTTTTTTTTTTTGACTGGGAAAGATCTATCTGTCAGACTCAAAGAAAAATGGACTCCCTGTCTAATACTTCAAGCTTTTGAATTATCTTTAGCAGTTGCCTTTTCATTGAACTGTGAGGCAACTCAATTTGAAATTACTCTTTCTGGATATCCTAGAGCCTTGACAGATTTCATTACTCTACCAAATGATTATAGGTAACTGTTAATTTGTTGGAGGACTTGGTAAACATCTCAGACAAAGAGTTTTTAAAAGAGCCAGTAGTTAACAGAGGAGAGGAAGCTGGCTGTATCCTTTTGTTTATTTACTTAGCACTTATTGAGCACCACTTCTGTATCTAGCCTTAGAAGAAATATTTGAAGCTAACCATAAAACTGGGCCTGACCTTTGCACGGGCACATCATAAATCATTGTTAAAGTGAGGGCGAAAACTCTGAAAGAGGTCAGAGGTGGGAGAGAGGTCATCCCAAAGAAGGGATAGTGTGAAAAACCACAGGGGGAGGAGCTTAGCATAATATAAAGGATGTGGCAGCTGTAGCACAACTAAAGCATCAACATATGTGCAGTTCTCAAGTGATGGGGAACACCAAAATCAGCCCCCCTTGTGAGACTGCGAGGTCATTTTCAAAAAATGCTTCTAAATAATGACCTGACTGTGGCTGTTTGCTGTATGTTCAGCATTTCTTGTTCTTTCTTTTCCTTTTGGTCTTTTTTCTGCCTGATTTACTGTAAAAAGATTAAAAGTCCTATTGGAGAGATTATACATTGCACAGAAGACAAACTTAACTGAGATTGCTCAATGTAGTAACCATGAAGACATGATTTATATCCTTAAAAGAAGCCTGATTTATGTCCTCAATGGAAAGGCAAATGGTGAGTCTGCACAAAATAGTTTCATTTTCACTGGGTCAGAGTTAAGTTAATTTGCTTCTGTGTAACTTTAACACCCAGAAGGGGTGTTAACATTTCAAAAATAGCATCAATTTATTGAATGTTTTATGTTTTCCAAATAGGCCGTGGTTTGTGGAAAAAACCCAAACCCAACTGTTTCCTGTATGGTCTAAGAGTGGGAATTCCCTGTCCTAATAAATAAATGAGGTCGAACTGTAAATGTGCAGACAAATGCATTGTTCAATTTAGGTTTGTGATTCCGCTCAGAGGTTTTGTTATGTTACAGCAGTGTTTCTCAACCTTAGCAACTTGAAGAGGTGTGGACTTCAACTCCCAAAATTCCCTAGCTAGCTTGCTGACTGGGGAATTCTGGGAGTTGAAGTCCACACCTCTTCAAGTTGCCAAGGTTGAGAAACACTGTGTTACAGCAATATGTAGCTGCTTCTTTGGAGCATCCTTTGAGAAGCAGACATGACATTACCAGTGAGCTGAATTTAGGCCGTAAGAAATATATGTTAATTATGCGATTACAGTTAAGATGCAGTTTCAGTTACTATTTAGTATCAGGTGCAGGAAAGCCTGAACAATCCCTTTCCATCTGTGCCATGGTCATGGAGCAGGGAGGGACCCAGAACCTCTCCAAAGTTGTTACTGATGCCAATGAAAACTTTCCTTGAAATGCACATAACAGCTGCAGAGTTGGGTTTGCTGGATATCAGCAAAGAAAAAAAGGACTTCAACTTCCCTCCTTCCTTTCCTCTGATTTGCCCCAGACCTGGAAATGTTCAGCTTTTCATAAGCTTGACAGAGGAAAAAAGCAACCAAGAGAAGCAAACAGGGGAAAGTAAGCTATAAAAGATGTGAACTGTTACCACTCTCCACCACCTATTATACTTGCTTAAAAAAGAAATTGATCCGCTCTTGCCCATGCATTATACGCAATAATGGAAAAACAGACTTCAACCATCAGATCTGAATGATCTTTCATAGATGCCACAGCTTTCAGAATATGAATGTTGGTAGGAAACCATGGAGAATGAGTGATGCTTGTGATTAGATCATCACTGGTTTTTTCAAACAATATTTGTCATCAAACAATCACAGGCGACTTCAGTCAGAGCATCTTGGATGGGTATAAGGTCACATAGGGCGGAAAAAGAGAAATTGCTGGCATTCAGTTCCCATAATATCCCACTGTTGCCCAGTCTCTCATGTGGAATGGATGTGTAATAGTGCTCCCTCTTGTTACACAGCAAATAGACTGATTTTGTGTTCCTCGCTTATCGCTTCAGCCTTCTGTTTCCTCTTCTTTTCCAACGTATTTTTCCAAGTTTGTTTAAACACAATTATTTTTCAGTTCTATTCCTTAGTCCTCCCTCATTAATTTATTCCTCCCACAATTACTTCTGTCAACTTCTGTTTCTGTAAATATCATAATTGTCAGTGTGTCTGCTGTGCTTCTCTTGTACCTGTAAGCAGTTCCCCTGCCCCCCCAAATTTGTTCCCTGTTGATCAGTTTGTGTGAATGTACTTACTAAGAAAATTAGTCACTGTCACTAACATACAGTGACTAATAGATTTGGCTGTATATGAAGAACCCTCCTAGGGACAAATGAGTTCATTTTTTTTTTCTGAATCACTCTCCAGCTCTGGGATTAGATTGAATTTCCTCTGGAGCAACCCTAAATGGGTTGGCCTATTTCTAGAGCATTAGACTGGGTAGCTTTGGCAAACTCCTAATACCAAGAGTTGCACCTGGAAATACTTACATACAGGGTACAAATGCCACCCCTTCAACCCACACCCACATCCCACTGCCTGTCACCTTATGGGCAGACAGGAAGACTGCAGGCAGAGAAGAAGGTGTATTTTTCAAACAAATCCTGCCCTTGGTCGTATTGGAAGATAAGTCAGGTCCCAAGTGCAGATCCTGTTTCTCTGAAGTACACTTCCCATAGGCAGAATTAGTTAATCAGTTAATTAATAGTTAGATGACAGGTAGCTTCTATTCAGCTTCTAATGACTGTATTAAAAAGACTGTCCTTTAAATAATACCATACAGTATATTACTTCCAAAAATATTTCAGTGCTTATCCAATTCAACACGGAGAGCCAGTCTGGTGTAGTGATTAAGGCATCAGGCTAGAAACCGGGAGACTGTGTCTTCTAGTCCTGCCTGGGTCACAAAGCCAACTAGGTGACCTTGGGCCAGTCACTCTCTCTCAGCCCTAGGAAGGAGGCAATGGCAAACCAATTTTGAAAAACCTTGCCAAGAAAACTAGAGGGACTAGTCCAGGCAGTTGACAGGAGTCAAAAACTGAATCAAAGAGAATTTTTTTTAATATCCAATTCAAATCAGGTTTCTCCATTTTTCCAACTTCTATATTCCAATCATTGGTAGTACAATGTTTTTGCTTGATGTTGCACCTTTTGCACTTTGCAATAGAATTTCTCACAGTCTTCCACCATTGCATCTGTGTATGTACATCCACTTGTAGAACATCAATATTCACTAGATGTCCACTAATTCTAACGAATATGATCCTCTAGCATATTGGATTATAGCTCAGCAGATACTTAACAATGTCTTTTTTCATTAGTTTTACCACTGGATTCTTTTGTGTGGTCTCATACCTGAACTGTATATCATCTAAGCATCTGAATTAAAAGTTGTACATCCTGGTCTGCCAAAGTTCACTTATTCCAGAAATATTCAATCTGGCATGTTTAATTTCTTATTTTGACAATTTCAGGTTTTCCTTGAATTGCGCTTGTCACAGTCAGTGTTCCAAGTATATGTGTCCTTTAAAGCTAGGAACTCTTCTTTCAGTAATGCTACCATGAGAGACCAGATTTCCCTTTGGCTTTGTTCTGGCCATATCACCTCCAGATGCATTCCTGGATGTTCTGCATTCTTCTCCAGGAATTAATAGAGTGACTTCCCAATTCTAGAACTCATCATAAGCCAACCAAGTTGATGTAAATGTCCAGACAGCTTTCTTGGCACCAATACAAAAGTGCATTGCTGTTTCCTTCTTGTAGATTTGATTTTGGACTTCCTTCTTCTAGATGGAGTGGTTTCTGTCATGCCTCCATGGCCTCACCTGCCCTTACTGTCCAAGTGGATTACCCTTAGGTTCCCCTCTAACCCTTTACCAGCAAAGGACCTCCTGTTCCACTCTCACTGGCATTGTACTCAGAGTCATTGAAGCTACTGAACCTTGACCCATGTCAAGGTGGTAATGCACCAGGAGGGGAAGGGAGGCACAACTATTGTTTTCTGCTGTCCCATCCCTATTCTTTGTCATTTGAAAATATCTATAAATATATGCTAGATGGCATCTAGAGCTCTATGCCTACATGAGAATCTGGTTGATTTTAAAATAGAAATTACTTCCTGGAACAAATAGTACTATCCTTTTAAGGGAATGCATCAATGGCAAATTTTGAAAGCTATTTGTGACTCCATCCTGAAGATGTTTGGATGGTCAATAGTTGAGATAAAGTTTTTGTTCTGCAGGCTGAGGGAACATTATTTCTGTTCCTCATCACTGACAAAAGTAATGGGTGACAAAGCCAACCACATTTTACACAACTCAGTGCTACCCTTGAATGATGTTGCAAAAGGGGGGAAGAACCATTTTAGCATTCTTTTAGCAGCAAGTATAATTAAGGGAACTCATTAGTAGGCTGGGGATGAGATGAAAATGTCATGGGGACATGGCAGAAAAAAAAATGTTTGTGCCATGGTTAAACTGAAATGCATGTTCTTGCTTTGGTGAGAGGACAGAGACCAGATAGCTATGGTCTACCCTTAAAAGGAAAGTTTTCAAGCTGGAAGAGGGGACAGGCAGAATTTTAATGTGAGCAACCTCCCAGCCAACTTTATTCTCATTGGTGTAATTTGCTTTATTTATTTGTTTGTTTGTTTATTTTTGTGCTGAAGTCAACAGTCCAGTAAACAGTATGTAGGGAAATCCAATAACATTGAAATAACTAACTTGGGGATTCTACTGTAGTTGAGTAGTTTTATTGCCTTCACCAAGTCTGATCCAGGTGATCATGTCCAATATAGATAATTTGCCCCATTGCCCCCTGCCTCCAGAAAAGGTTAGAATAGTGACTTGGAACATAGTACAGGAGGAGAACAAGGTTTAATAAATATGAAAAAGATATTGAATGGAACTCCTTTCTTCTGATGTATCTTCAGTGAGTGAAAGGTTCTAGCTAAAGATCATGAATGGCTATGTCACTTTAGCCAGAAGCATCTTAAGGCAAAACAGTAGCTTTAAGAAATGTAAAAATATTAATATCAAAGGGGATTTAAAACAGATGGAAGCATGGGTAGAAAATCAGTTTATTGATTCACAGATATGTTATTAACATAAATTAATTATGTTAGATACAATTAATGTTCACTAACATATATTTGAGGTTGTGATTCTATTTAAACAGAATAAATTGCAATAAAAAGTGGACTTGTCTGACTCATTGAGACTGAAATCCAGAACCACCCAGTAAAATTTACTTTTGAGTAAACATGCCCAGGCTCACACAATGAGGCCCAGGATCACATGATGGTAAATCCCACTAAAATAACTGTCTTACCTCTGAGTGAGCATGCTTATTTATTTTATTTATCATTCAAATTTTGCTACCGCCCATCTCCCCCAAAAGAGGGACTCTGGGCAGTTTACAATAAAATTAAGACTATAATAATAAACAACTAAGATCTTATAAAAACAATTTACAAATATAAAATACAATATAAATAAGTATAAAATCCAAGAGGTTAAAAATTCTGATAAGGTGGGAGGGGGTCTAAGGCACAAGCCAACCTCATGAATGGTTGCCCACCTTCCCGCCCCATGCAAGACAGCAGAACCAGGTTTTCAGGGCCCTCCTGAAGGTTGGAAGTGAAGGTGCCTGCCTCACCTCCGGGGGCAAGATGTTCCAAAGGGCAGGGGCAACTGCAGAGAAGGCCCGCTTCCTGGACCCCACCAGATGGAATTCTCTTATCGACAGGGTCTGTAACATGCCCTCTCTGCCTGACCAGGTGGGGCGGGTCGATGTTGTGGGGATGAGACGGTCACTCAGGGTTGAGTTTTTGATTTTAAATCATGAAAATCATATTTAGGAGATGATTTTATACAAGCAGGAAGAAAAACCCCCTCAATGTGATAAAAATTGAGAGCACAGAAATTTTAAAAGGATTGGAAACATGCATATTTTCAAAGAACAGGAAGGTTACATAGAGATAATTCATATACCTTCCATTCCCACAATGACATGCAAGACCATCAATATATATTTTCTTGCTCTAAGCATATTTAATACTGAGTTTTCATAACAGCTGTTGCTTTCACAAAACTTTAATCACTGTAGCACTAATTGCAAGAAAAATACCCTGTTGTCTCCGGTACAGTCTTTATCCACATCCTTTTTCTCGGCTAGCTGATGTCAGCTTTCAGAAGTGTTCTGATATCATAGCCAGAATCAGGTCTCTGATCTGTTGCAGACTTAATTACAGCCCTTGATTACATTCAGTTTTAGAATCTGGAGCAATTTCAGTGCTTCCATAGCAGCAACGTCTGTCAACATCCCTGATGAAAAAATGACAGAATTAATTTCAGAATGTAATTGGGGTAGGGAAAGAATATGGATCCAAGTCCTGTTAGCATGGGGGATAAATGTAAGCATTTGTACTCCATCAATGTTTCTTTTGTCATTGGTTCATTCCCCATGAATTCCAAAATGAAAATTGAAAAGATTTCTGATTGTGTCTATTAAGCCATAACTAATGGTTATTGACAGCCAGTTTGGTGTAGTGGTTAAGGCACTGGGCTAGAAGCTGGGAGCCATGACTTCTACTCCCACCTTAGGCACAAAGCCAGCTGGGTGACTTTGGGTCAGTCACTCTCACTCAGCCCTAGGAAGGAGGCAATGGCAAACCACTTCTGGAATCTTGCCAAGAAAACTGCAGGGACTTGTCCAGGCAGTCTCTGAGAATTGGACACAATAAAATGGATTTAAAAAAAAAAGTTATTAAAACAATTTGCATTCTCTCCTGAAGTAAGTGTAAGTTAGGATCCAGCCCATGCACTAAAAAGCATTTCAGTGAAACTCTATCCGTAGATTTCTTTGAAATCAGATTATTTGTAAGTAAGCACAATAAACTTCAGGCCTTACTTCTTACTTCACTAAGATGTCTACTACTCTGGTATTTTTAGTGAATTAATATTTAATTAATTTCACATTGATGATTAAGTATGAATAATATTAAAACTTAATACATGTTAACAAATCAATTAATGGTAATAGTGGAAAACAAAGTAATAGGAAAAATGTTGGAAGTGTATGCTTCAGGTAGCAGTCACATACAACATTAACTGGAAGTTAAATGTAATTGAAATTAATGGGACTTAATTATGAGATAAAATGCTTTGAGAACTGTTGAAACCACTAGAAGAAAAGGGGAAGCAGGGGACCTGGAACTAAAATACATCATTCATTCATTGCATTTGTACCCCACTGCACTCTCAGCAATTTCACAAAAATATAACCATTAAAACATCACAATCCAATAAAATCTAAAGACAGAAAGCATGCAAACCAAGAAATCCAAAAAACAAGGCGGGCAGCTTGCTCCAAAAGAGACAGGCTTCAGGCCCCAAATGCCTTCCAAAACAGCTCCATCTTCACCTCCTTCTGGAAGGTGACTAAAGTTAGGGTTAGGTCCTTCCAGAGGCCCAGCAGTGCTATAGAAAAGCAGCACCTCCTTGCCAGCCTCCCCACTTCCCCAAAGTGGGGAACCACCAGCTGCTTCTCTTGGCCAGATCAAATATGTTGAGCCAATTCAAGTGGGCAAATGCAGTTCTGAAGGCAGCTTGGTGCCAAGCCATACAGGGCTTTACAGGTTAACACCAACATTTTTAACTGCACACAGAAGCCTATAAGGAAGCCAGTGCAAGGCTTGTAGCACAAGTGTAATGTGCTCTGAATAGTAAATGCCAGATAATACACATGCCACTTCACTTTGGACCAACTGAAGATTCCAAGTAACCTTTAAAGGCAGCCCCATGTATAGCATGTTGCAGGGTCTAACTGAATGGTGTCAGTTAGACACGAGTCATTGAAGTAAGATCCTCACACCCCAGGTAGGGCCACAACTGGTACCCCAGCTGAAGCTGGGCAAACGCCTCCCTGGCCAGGGCTTCCACCTGTTGTTCAAGCAGGAGCCATAAGCCCAGGAAGTTCCCCAAATTGAATACCTGCTCCTTCAGGGTTCATGCTTTCCCATCATGAGGCACCACTGGAGCCACCCAAGCACCCCTATGAACAACAGTAAGTCCATCTAGCTAGGATTCAGTTTTAACCTGGTCTCTCCTGTCCAGATCGTTACAACCTCCAGACACTGTAATCAGACCTCAACAGCTTCTTCAATACAGCCTGGGTTAGCAAAGTAAAGGTAAACATCATCAACATACTGAAGATACCATACCCCAAACTGGCAGATGATCTTGCTTAGGAGTTTCATGTAAGATATTAAAAAGGAGGAAGAGAAGACCAACTCCTGTGGCCACCCACATGGGAACTCATCAAATTTAACAACTTGGGAATCTCCTCCTTCCCCAAAGAATTTAAACAGTTCCTCCATCATTCCTTTGCAGTTTCTCTGTGCTGGATCTGCACCAACATTGATCCATCTAAGGAACTCATAATTAGTCCTTGGAGTTTACAATCACTGGCTGCCCAGTTTGCATAGGCTTCTGAATCTAAACTGGGAGGATCTTCCTTCAAAATATTGTACAGATTCAGAATCTTTGCCTGCCTCTCCACCCAAATTTTCCAGGGATAAAACTCTCTGGGTCTGAGTTTAAAAATCACCAGATTGTAAGGCAGTGCACGGGCCATCTTTATCTAAGCAAAAGATTTAAAAATCACTTCAAAAAGAAAAAAATCTTCCCTTTATGCTTAAGGCTATTTCCTATGTGCAAGATAACCTCAGCAGCTAAACTGACTATTCTCTCAAAAACAACAATGCTCATGCAAAAACAAAACAATCCCAAAAAGAAAATTTCTCTTTCTATAAAAAGCCTGGGCCCATAACCCAATGAAGCCATTAGTGGCCTGCTAGAACCACCTAATGGAGCAGAGCTTAATACAGTGGAAAAGCTGCACACAGAAAAAGAATCTTACCTTAAATAGCTTCAATGAGCATGTCAGAGAAATACAGGTTATTGAACTTACACACTTAGCCCTCCCAAGCATAAAGAATCACATGCTTAGACATAGTAAGTTTAAAAGTAAGTAAAAGAATATCTTACTCATTTTATTCTTGGTTGTTATATCCATCTTCAATGGATAATGAAGTTCCTTGTATCTTCTGTTCTTTCTAAACTTAATTCACCCTAAACTCTCAGCCCTATAGCTCCCAAGAGCTGCGTGGAAGAAAAGTGGGAAAAAATTTCTTTTCTTAGGCTGACTGCATGGCCCAAGATGAAGCAAGAGGCAAAGCATGCTGCATGCTTTGCTCCCGGTAGAAGAAGGAAAAGAGAGAAAGAGGAAGTGGGAGTGGCAACAAACAGCTTTCTCAGAATCATGGAGAGTTGGCAACCTAGAGCAACCAACCATATGCTAATGAGGCATGCTGGATTTGCCAGGATCTCCAACAATCTTAAGGTTGTTGACAGAGACCTGCAAAGTTTGCTTCAACTAAAATGTCCTTAATAGCTACTTAGCTTGCATTTACTCTGAAGAAGCCAGATGTAGTTAGTTACTTTTAGCCAACAGGTTTTATGAAGGTACTACAGATGCATTGTCACTACTTGCGCTGGAGTCAAAGATCCATGAATAGTCAATGCTCCAAGTGATATACCAAAAGAACAGCTCAACCACTTTGGCAGGTAACTTGTTTCAGCTGTTTACTTGATTATTGTTGCTTTGTTTTTGACAACCTAATTTTGTCCAAGAGTTGGGCAGAAAAGAATGTCATGTTCCACAATCAAACATTCCCAGAATGTCTGATTGGACTTGCATGAAGTCAACATGTGTCGAGTCTTGCGAGTCGGTAGAGGGGAGGGGGAACAGTCAGGAGTGAGAAGACATCATGTTTGGACTATCTCTCATACCCAAGGTCAACTGGCTGCGCCATTGCAGACACCTGCAAGAGGCTGGCATGAACTGAGGGAAAGGGGGGCTGCATATCAGAGCGAGGGAGGGAGGAATCATGTACTCGTTGGGCTGTTTAAGTTAGAGAAAGCATGAGAACTTTCATCTGCAACTTTTTTGCCATTCTGTATGCTTCTTCCATTAAAAAGATTTCTACTGTATTTATGTATGAATTGGATTTAATGGTAATAGAGTGTTGCAGTCATCACAAAGAAATTATTTAAGTGCTACTAGAAAATTAATTTGAGAGCAAAACATAATGTTGATTTTAATAACTTTTTTTTAAGTCAGCAATTTGGCAGGAACACTGATTGTAAAGGAAACTTTCTCTGGCGCACTAGAACAATGCTGCTTTTCCTTTATATCTCTGTATGTATAAAACCCAATGCAATCCTAAATAGATTGGGTGGCCTGTGTGAAACTGTGGATCATCCATCATTTCCAAAGCCATGCCAGGACTTTATACCATGTATTCTCCATATATTATTGTATATTCCCATATACAATGGCAGTTTGGGTTGCTGATGTCAGTTCTTAACTGATACGTTGGAGAGCTGAATTGTGGGGCCTCCACAGTCAATGAAGCAGCTTTGACTCTGATGAATAATATTCTAGTGGTGAATTTTTAAGTGCAAGGCCATTATGACTGATGTTATTGTTATTCCTCCAGAGTGTGATGCTTCAGTTTGGTTTGAACTTTATAGAGTTGATACTACAGTAAGTTTTATGACTTTGATTACTAGTCAATATGTTAAATACTTGGTAACTCATTATGGGGGGAGAGAGATTGTGTTGAATAGAAAATGTATTAGATAAGCAGTTCTGCATTGATCTTTTTATATAAATTCACAGAATCAAAAACCTTATATTTTCAAGCAGTGGGAAGATGTCCCCCAAATTAGTATTGTATGAGCACTAGCTTCTTTGTAGACTTAAGGGTCAATGAAATGGTCAGACTAAAAGCCAATTAAATAGGTCAGTGCTGCTAATCAGCTGAAGGGGATTAGGAGGGAAAATCTGGGGTAATAGGAGGACAATTCTGTGATCTGCATTACTGTTCCTGTGAGGAGAAATTTACTCTGAGAATCTTGTGTGAACAGTTTTAAAGTGGATTGTGAAAATAAATCAATATGCAGATTCGGTTGTAAGATATATAATTCAATTTTGGAGATGGAATTCCCAAAATTGTTTAACAATCAAGGAAGAAAAACTGATAAATACTTTAAACAGGATTGCCACATGCATAACTTTCTCTCCCTCTGTCCCCAACCCAGGGGTGATCCTCATGTCCCCACTAACTCCAGCATGCAAGTGCCTTGCTAACTGTTTTTAAAGGACATAACCTCATGACATCACCTTGATCTCATCCCCTCCCTGCTGCAAAGGGAACCTAAATTTATCTTCAGCTGTTCTGGTTCTATTCTAAAAGGAACATAGCATTTTGTTTTCTCTTCTCCCAGTACAAATTCTACCAGATGAACAATTTTTGATACCTCATTCACAAAGCTGGTGATCTCATAGTTAGGCTCTGGGACCCAACTCCCATTGACTATTTTAAGCTGCTGCAGCCATACCCGTTCCTTTTTAAAAAAAATATTTTTTATTAAAAGAAGATTTTACAAAGATTTTAAAAACTACAGAAACATAGAAGAAGAAAAAGGGGGGGGGGGGAGTTACGAACATAACAATTACCATCTCCACCCTCCAATATTGCATGTCATAGTTCCCTTCTTCCCTTTTTAATCAATAAATCCCTAAATTATCAGTTCATTTTTATCCATATTCACCAAAAGGTCTATATAGAATTTCTAGTCCTTTATTAAATAATTGTAGTTCCCTCCTTAATCAAACAAGTCAATTTAGCCGTTTCTGCAAATTCAGCCATCTTCCCAATCCATTCCTCCATTGTTGGTGTTTCTGTAATCCTCCATCTTTGTGCAATATAATAACCACGCTGCAGTTACCATATATGCAGGCATACCCTTTAATACTTTGCCTTGGGCTGTTAGAGACACCAGATCCCTGGCTTCTGCTGGGGCAAAACCAGTTGGTCTTCTGAAGTGCTTATTGGGTGATACGCAGGCTTGTTTCAGTCAGTTGTTATTACATTATAGATGGACTTCCTTTGAATGCACCTGCAGAAACACTTTTATTAAAACACGCACACACTCACACACACACAGATGGAGCTTCTCATAACTGATAAAAGGACACCATCATCTAATTCCTCTGATGGCTGTTCGGTGGGGCTAATACTGCTCTGCCTCTATTTGTCTTGCCTTTAATAAAATTGAAAACTGAAAGAAAAAGTCTGAAGTACCAGGGTTATGGATAAATCTCTGCATTCCCTCTTTTAGGTGTGGATTAAAGAATGCTAGGACAATATTCCTGGATTTTGCTTGTTTGTTTGGTTTTTTTGAGGGGCTACATGAATAACAAATCATTAAAGTATTTGAAACTATGAAATTCAGCTGAACCTTAAATGTAATAATGTCCTGACTTCTAACTGAATCTGAACTAAATTAATACAAGAATAGAATGTATTTCTTTCTTTACAAAAGGAATGCCAGTAAACTTGCTTATAGCTGAATCCTAAGCACACATCTTGAGTAGTAAGTTCTGCTTAGATCACTAGTGATTCTTGTGGTAGGACACATGATTTCAGACCTAATATTTTGATAGGTTCCTGTCCACCCTCCAGTGGATGAAAATTTCCCAGATTCATTTCCCTCACATGTATGGTGATGAGAAGAAGGGAAGAAGCCAAAGGATTCAAGTGACACTGGTTTGAATTAGTTTACCACGTGCTAAATTGTGGTTTACAAAAGTGTGTCATTAGTATGAGCTGTTTGCTTTGCTTTGAAAAATTGCAGAAATTGCAAAAAGAGAAAGAGGATTATATATTATATTAACACATTCCAAGGACACTTGAAAAGAATGGCTTCAGGTGTTTGGCTGGTAGTAAATTAATAAATTCTGCTGGATTATTCATGTTATTTCCCAAGACGCATAAGTACCTGTGGTATTTACATGGACTTGATTTTAAAAATAGGCATATAGAGGACTTCCAGAAATTTTAAAAGCACTCTTTTATGCCTATAGGAAATGGTTGCCATTATTTCACAAAATTACTGTTTTATAGCTTCTTGTATATAATTTTCCAGTCATCTTCTGTTGTTATGTAATAGGCATGGCTGAGACAAAAGAAGAAATTTTGGAAGCATCTTTTCAGAATAACAAAAGCTTATGCCTTTTAATAAAATGTCTTACCCTGAAAAGTGCTACCAGACTCCTCCTGATTTTTGGATATCACAGACTAATATTATGGTTCTCCTCCTACTATTTCTGGCAAGGTGGGTTGAGTTGCTCAAAGTGTTGGCTGGAATATAGAAGAACACAGGGATCGTGGCCTCACATGAAAAGGCTAAAACCTATATTTGTAAATGAGCCCAGAGGATATATATGAGATCTCTGATCTTAAGGCCATTCATCAGGAAAGTGTAAATACTAACAACTCATATTATGCTTAGAAGCCAGCTGGCTAAATATCTAAGAACCATATGAAAAAGGAATTTGTTCCTTTATGGATATGAAAGAAAAGCAGCCATTAAGACTGACCAAAGTATTTGGTTTCTGCTTTCCTAAACGGACCTTAAAAATCACTTAGAACCAATAAGGGCTAACCACAGGAGCTCACCATAACCAACCACATATCACTTATACTGAACCGCTTCTAAGGGGGATAAAGGGTGTTTTCCAATCCATCACTGGCTGGGTTTTGAGCTCCCGAAACAGAATCAACACAGTAGTATCAGTCTTACATCAGGCACAGCAGGAGAAAGGCATGCATCTCACTTCACATTTGCTGTCTAGACTGGGTCAAGTCACCCTGTATGAACGTCAGGTGGTGGTTTTCATTTTTTTAAAAAGCACTTTTGTCAGCCAGTAGAACAAAAATGCAAAAAAAAAAAAAGCATCTCTATATCTGCACCTCACAATGTCACCCCAATCCTCGTATGCTAAATTCACCTACTTTATATAAGCAACATTTTGGAAAACATACGTAACAGTGTGGAGGATGATTATGCATTTTAATTGTGAAGTGATGTTTATATGAAGGTCTTGGGAGTGTGTGGACATTTTATCTCCAGTCAATGGTAATGCAGCTTTTTCAGCTTCAGTATTCATAACAGAGCCTGAATAATGTTACTGTCTGTTAAATCTTTCCAAGGCAAAAATCTGGTTTTAGCATCTGTCCTATCAAATGCTATGGATGTTTAAAACAGATACTGTTTTCTTCTTTGGACAATGCCTGAGTATCTAAAAATTGCAATGTAAGCATTTTGGGGATACTGTGAGAATGTAAAGGGAAGAAATTTTCTCAAGCTATAGATTTCTTTCTTTTCTGCAAGACTCTATTTGATTTGCTGCAATAGGCAATATGACTGCCTATCATGACTACCTAGTGCAAGTTGGTTATTCAATATTTATATACTTGGAAAATAAGCCTCAATCATGGAGCTACCAAGAGCTGAACTCAGCAGAGTGAATAAAGCCTTGCACTAGTAAATGTAATGATTGCCCTAGCCCCAAATACTCAGACTCACAAGAGGATGCTGAATGAAATCTGATTTATTAAAGTACTAGAGACAAATACAGAGAAAGCTGAGAATGAGCAAAAGCGCGCCAAATACAAACTTAAACCCTTGCTTCAAACGTATCCCGCCTCCCTCGTAACAGCCCCGCCCGGCACAGGTGCTAGCAATCGTCAGAGTTGCTAGCCTGGGAAAGTAACCTTGAGCGCAGTAGATAACAGAAACAAATTCCAAAGCAAAGCCAAAATATAATCGTTCCCATCCTCCCTAGACAAATGAAACACGCATCCAATTAATGACATGCGAAACGTTACGATGCATCAAAGACATTGAAACGGCGCACATGACATACCGCCTCCCTAAAAATACCCCTAGGGACCAGGTTTCGAGGGATAAGAGGAGTGGAAACGGGCCACCAGAACCGGGGAAGCCACATCTGGTGCAGCGACCCACTCAGGATGAGGGAAATGTTTCCAACGAACTAAATATTGCAAAGTATTGCGAAGGCGTCTAGAGTCGAGGATTTCTTTAACTTCGAAGTGTTGCTGACCATCAATCATGATGGGGGGGGGGTGGAGGTTGGCGATGCCAGCGATCAGAAGGAATAGTCGGTTTGAGTAAGCTGCAATGAAAAACAGGGTGTAAGCGTTTTAGGTTATGAGGCAAGTCAAGTTTAAAAGTCACAGGGTTAATCTGAGCAACAATTGGGAAAGGACCCACAAATTTAGGTGCCAGTTTTTTTGAAGGTTGTGCAGATTTAATAAACTTGGTAGAAAGGTAGACCGAGTCCCCAACTTGGAATGCAGGGTGTGGGGCACGCTTCCGATCAGCATACAGTTTATAATCTGCTTGTGCATTAGCCAATGCCTGTTGAATCATTGGCCAAGAGTCAGCCAGTTGTGTTGACCAATCATCTGTAGTGACTGCACCGGCAGGAGGTTGTGGGAGATCAGTGATAGGTACAAAGTCTTTACCCAGAGCCACCCGAAATGGGGTTTGTCCAGTGCTTTGATGCACTGCATTGTTGTAAGCCACTTCAGCGAATGGTAGGAGGTCTACCCAATTGTCCTGCTGATAATTCACAAAAGCGCGAAGGTACTGCTCCAGGGTAGAGTTAACAGCCTCAGTGGCCCCGTCCGTCTGAGGATGCCAAGCCGTGGACAGGGCTTGCTTCGTGCCTAACAGCTTGAGAAAAGCCCGCCAAAACTGTGAGGTAAATTGTGTACCCCTGTCCGAAATCAAGCGGGAGGGACATCCGTGTAGCCTGTACACGTGTACAAGGAACAAGCGGGCCAATTGACGTGCCGACGGAATGGACACGCAAGGAATAAAGTGAGCCTGTTTGGAAAAATAGTCTTTGACCACCCAAATGACCGTTTTGCGTTGGCTGGGTGGGAGCTCTACAATAAAGTCCATGGAAATTTCTTCCCAAGGGGAAGAGGGGGTTGCTACCGGCTGCAGCAGTCCCTGGGGCTTGCCCACCTTGCGCTTGGACATTGCACAGACAGTGCAGGAAGCAATGTAGTCTTTGACATCTTTGCGTAATGTGGGCCACCAGAATTGCCTCCGAACGAGGTGCAGGGTTTTCACAAACCCAAAGTGACCTGCGAGTTTGTCATCGTGGGAACGTGTTAAGACATCTTTCCTGAGGGTTTCAGGAACGTAGAGGCGGTCGGATTTCCAAGCGAAGCCTCTGTCAAAAGTAACAGTATCTTTATTCGCAAGCAACCAAGTATCAGTTTTCAGCTCTTTCAGAAACTTTTGTTGCAATTGGGAGGGAATTGACAAAGTGCTTGGCTGAGCAGCGCTTGTGGTAGGCGGTTGCTGCGCGCGCGTTTGGCTTCGCGTCACAGCCTGCATGCCCAATTGGGGCGCCGTCCAGAGGGTGCTCACCACATCTGGCGCCGCCCCAGAGTCCTGAGGTTGCCTGGACAAGGCATCAGCCAAGAAGTTCTTTTTCCCTGGAATAAATTTGAACTGAAAGTTGAAGCGATTGAAAAATTGAGCCCAACGAACCTGTTTAGGGCTCAGTTTTCGAGGGGTACTAAGAGCCTCCAAGTTTTTATGATCAGTCCATACCTCAAAGGGATGATTTGCCCCTTCCAATAGATGCCGCCAAGTTTCTAATGCAGCTTTCACTGCAAATGCCTCCTTTTCCCAAACATGCCAACGTCTCTCAGTCTCGGAGAATTTGCGGGATAGATAGGCACAGGGTTTGAGGCATCCTGCCTCATCTTTTTGCATCAATAATGCCCCAATAGAATAATCGGAGGCATCTGCCTGTACCACGAAAGGCTTGGAGGGATCAGGATGTTGTAAAATGGGCTCTTTGACGAACGCTGCTTTCAGCCGCTCAAACGCCGTTTGACAAGCAGGCGTCCACCTCAACAGCGCTCCGGGATTCTTGACTCTTCTAGTATCTCCCACCCCTTTTGTTCGAAGCAGCTCAGTTAGGGGCAAGGCAATCTCAGCGAACCCCCTTATGAACAATCTGTAATAGTTGCTGAACCCCAGGAAACTTTGAAGTTGCCTGCGGGTGCGGGGACTCTCCCAGTCCACGACAGCCTGCACCTTGGCAGGGTCCATTTCTATGCCTTTATCTGAAATCCTATACCCCAAGTAGTCAATTTGGGTCTGATGAAAAGCACATTTGGACAGCTTGGCATACAATTCAGCAGATCTGAGTTTACACAAGACTTTTTTTACCAGAGCTACATGCTCTTGCATGGTTTCAGTATAAATCAACACATCATCCAAATACACCAATACACCTTTGAACAGATGTTCATGCAAAACTTCATTGATTAATTGCATAAATACCCCAGGGGCCCCAGCCAACCCAAACGGTAACACCTTATACTGGAAGGCTCCCAACGGGCAATTGAATGCAGTTTTCCACTCATCCCCCTCCTTGATTCGTACACGATAGTAGGCTTCTCTTAAATCAAGTTTAGAGAAGATTTTTCCCTTGGCCAGATGTGACAACATGTCCTTTATCAATGGCAAGGGATATTTGTTGGAAATTGAGACGGCATTTAATCCGCGGAAATCCGTACAAAGTCTCAGTGTCCCGTCCTTTTTCGGGCGAAAGAGAACCGGCGCCCCCACGGGTGAATTCGCCGGCTCAATGAATCCGCGCGCCAGATTTTTGTCCACAAATTCCCTCAACAGAGTCAGTTCCTTCTGCGTCATGGAATAAATTTTTGGTTTAGGCAATTGGGTGTTGGGCAGCAGTTCTATGGCACAGTCCGTCTTTCGATGAGGGGGCAACTGGTCAGCTTCCTTTTCACCGAATACATCAGCAAACATCCTGTACTCGGCCGGCAAGCCTTCCAGAGGAGAGGCCGGGTAAGGCGGAGTCGCAGCTGCCGCAACCCCCACCATCTCCTCTGGGGCACCCTTGCCCTCTGCCGCTTGATAAAACCCATCCCTAAACGTGATGGTTCGGTAAACCCAGTTTATTTGGGGGTTCTGCTGCACCAACCAGGGTACCCCCAACACCACCAATGGTCCCCCTACAGGAGCCACGACAAAAGACAACCCTTCCTGGTGACTGCCCAGTTGCAAGGCTACCCGCCCTGTAAAATGGGTGACCGGTTTGCCCCCTGCCAGGGACCCATCCAATTGAGTAAAAGCGATGGGTCTTTGTAAAGGGAAAGTGGGGAGCTCCAAAGCCGCCACCACGTCGGGGTGCATAAGACACCGGGAACACCCCGAATCAATCATGGCCCATACCTCCACAGTCTTGGATTGGGAGCCCAATTTCAATTTGACCATGAGTATGCGGTAAGTGCCACTCACCGCTGGAGGCTCGCGCCCATTCTCTACCACCTGCCCAGCGGCGCCCTTTAGAGCAGGTGGCTGGCGTTTCCCGCCGGCTGCGGGATTTCGGTCTCCCCCTCCATTTCGTAGGACATCACATCGTCTCCCTCGGTCTCAGCCACCGCAGCTTTCTGTTTCCTCGGCAATGCAGGGGACTTTGCCGGCGGTTTTCCGGGCCGTTCCTCTGCCTTTGCCTTCGGGCATGCTGCCACTCTATGCCCCTCCTTACCACATCTCAGACACAAGCCTTTGGCGTACCGCTTCTCTCGCTCCTCGTCCCAGGGTCGTTGTCCCGGTTTCCCCCCGGTGGTCGATGGGCGGCTGGGCTTCACCTCCCGTCCCGCCTTGGCGTTCTTTCGCTGGGCAAAGATCTCCTGGGCATGTTCAGCCCTCCCTGCGAGCAGGATCCACTCATACAACGTGTATGGGTCGTCCCTCCCCAGGGACCAGCGCAGCACCTCTGTATTCAAGCCATCCTTGAAGAGCTCGATTATAGTTGCTTGGGACCAGTCATCGACCTTCCCAGCGAGCGCTTTAAACTCCAACGCATAATCGGCCACTGATCTGAACCCCTGCTTGAGTTCCTTCAGGGCTCGCTTTGCTCTCTCCTTGGCTAAGGGGTCCTCGAAGTGTTGCTTCAACGCCCAGAGGAACTCCTCGAGACTTTCCAGTTCAGGCGCTTCCGACTGGCACATCTGGACATACCAGTCTGCCGCCCTCCCCTTCAGTTTGGTGGCAATGGTGATGATTCTTGCCTTTTCCGATTGGAAAAACGCCCCCCATTCTTCCATATAGGCTTTCGCATTCGTCAGGAAGAACGAGAGTTTGGTCGGGTCCCCATCAAACTTGACAGGGAAGTCTCGCATGCCGCCTCCCGCCGGGCTGCGCCCCACCACCGGTACTGCTGCGGCGGGTGCTTCCCTGACGCGGGGCGGCACGGGGCCCCGGGACGATCGCCCGGGCGATGCTGCGATTTCCATCTGGACCGACTGGTCCCCTTCACGCCTCCGCACCACCCGTCGCCGTTCCGGGGTCAGCCCCTGGGAAGAAGGGGTTGAATGCCTCTGGCTAGACTCTTCCCGGACCTCTCGCAACGAGGTCACATCCAAGCTCAGCTGTTTCAGTATAGCCTCCAACGAATCCATTTTGGACTCCAACACTCGGATCCGATCCGGAGTGGGTGAGCCCTCCGTTGGCTGCACCTGCACCACGTTGGGGGATAATGGGTATCTCTGCTTCCAGGATGGGCCCCCCTCTGCTGTGGCATCTCCTCGGGTCTCATCCCAGGTGAGCAGCTCACCCGGATAGTTGAGGGTGGTCTCCGGGGCCGTTTCCAGCCCCCCGGCTTCGCTCTCCGACTCGGAGCTCGCCTCCTCTCTGATGGCGGACAGCTCTCCACCTTGGTACGGGCGGCCGGACTGCCTCACGGTCGAGTCCGGTTCCCCTTCCTCCATCATCAAGATGTCGGGTTCGGTCATCGCGGGCTCTCTCCCTCACAGGTTAGACGCGTGTCTTCCCTGGACAGGGGCCAGCGGAGTTAGGAACTGAGATTCTCAGCTTTATGTAATGATTGCCCTAGCCCCAAATACTCAGACTCACAAGAGGATGCTGAATGAAATCTGATTTATTAAAGTACTAGAGACAAATACAGAGAAAGCTGAGAATGAGCAAAAGCGCGCCAAATACAAACTTAAACCCTTGCTTCAAACGTATCCCGCCTCCCTCGTAACAGCCCCGCCCGGCACAGGTGCTAGCAATCGTCAGAGTTGCTAGCCTGGGAAAGTAACCTTGAGCGCAGTAGATAACAGAAACAAATTCCAAAGCAAAGCCAAAATATAATCGTTCCCATCCTCCCTAGACAAATGAAACACGCATCCAATTAATGACATGCGAAACGTTACGATGCATCAAAGACATTGAAACGGCGCACATGACAGTAAAGCACTGAAAGCTGTTGAGAGATCCAAGAGGGCCAGGGCAGATGTACCACCTCCATCCTAAGCCTCTAGAAGTCATCCACAAAATCTGCCAGTGCCATCTCAGTACTATAACCTGGCCTGAACCCAGACTGAAAACAGTCCAGATAATCCACTTCATCCAGGGCCCTCTGACGCTAAGCATCTACCACCTTCTCAATAACCTTCACTAAAAAAAGGACATTGGAGAGTGGACAAAAGTTATACAACACAATCAGGTCAAACAATGGCCTCTAAAGAAAGGGAGCACAACACTACCTCCTTTAAGGCAAGCAGAACCACTCTCTTCTTCAACAAGGTATTAACCATCACTTGGACCCAACTATATGTCACCTCCCAGGACTCCTTGACCAGCCAGGAGGGGCATGGATCCAGAACACAGGTGGCAGAGCTCAGAGCAATGAGGACCCTGCCACAGCAACAAGGATCAATTAGGTCAAACTCTTCACAGATAACAGAGTTTGGACATCCTTTGGTCACTCCCATATGTCCTGCCCAGCTGGAATCTAACTCAGAAGCCAAGCAATTTTATCAGTGTCCCTGCAAGGGATCACCTGATTCCTCCTTACCCAGAAGGCCCAGCCCAAGAACGACAAAGAATCAATCCAGTCAAACTTCAGTTATTAGCTCACACTGTATGGACAGAATCTTGCCAGACTAAAGCTACTCTACCTAACCTAAGGGGAAATAACCTGGAAAAGCTCTAGGGCAGGGCTGGTCTGAACCTCTTAGTCTTCCCACAATCGCTTCCTGGACTATGTCTCCTCTTATCTTGTCCTCCTCCTTGGAATGTGATCCCTCCTTCCTGAGAACCAGCAACATTACTGAAATCTACCACATCTGGTTACCCACAACAGGGCCCTGGGCAGCTATCTACTGATACAGTAAGAGTGAAGAATTGCCACTCTTATCACCACAAGGTAAATCCTAATAAAGGCTCTTATCTGTGCCTGGTCAACTTCACTCTTTGGCTTTATCCAGCTGTGCTCTGTGCATCTCTTGCATCATTTCGTCTCCTGAAGCTCCTTGGTAAATCAGAGGGCTCTGTGAGATCCATTATCACAGAGAGTCTGCACAAGGATAATCCAATCCAGGACCCTTATTGCATGCTCATTCCAATACACAACCAGGACCTTGACTGAACTGTGCATTAGAACTTTGGGAAGTTGGATTGCTGTCAGAACTCATTCCCATCCTTCCTGGACAAGCTAACAGCAAGGTCAGTTTCTTCTAGGAAGAGCAAATATTGATCCAAGAAAAGTGTTGAATGAGTAATGAAAGTGGCTGTCTCAAAAATAACATCCAGATTTAGGAACTATGAAAAACTAAGCAAGCTAATTTTCTCATTAAAAAGATGTTTTTAAACTTGGTTTATTCCTAAGGAAAATTGAAATATAAATTTAAAAGGTTTTGTTAATGTTTTATTTTATACATAGAACAAAATTTAGTTATTAAAATAAACTTTGCATTTATTTATTGCATTTCTATGTATTTTATTCATAGAAGTCACTAATTCATTTAGGGCATCTTGCATTACAAGTTTTGAACATCCCTGCTTTATTAGTTATTGAATGTATAACCTCCAGTATTTAAATCTACCTTTCTTGTAGGTTTTTATAAATTCCCAAAGTAACACTTCAGTCTGGGAAGAATTATTACAACCTCTTCCTGCCCTTTCTAGTGATCATTATATGTACTGTTTCAAATATTTGTATTTTTCTCCAGCTTAAAACATTCTCTTTCAAATAGAAAAATTCTAGCTTGACTATACTTAATTTTGCAATATTGATGTGTGAGCTTGGTTTTGTAGCAGTTACAATGCACTGTTTTTCCAATTTAATTGAAGTTCAGTTCTTTATTACTTGTCAGTTTATCTTTTAACACACACAAATTTGTACCCTTTAATTTTGCTCAGTAATTCCACATCAGACTCAGTTAGAAACACTCCACTCAATCTTACAGACTGGTTTGAATCAAAATTGTACAATTTATGAAATTCCATTTTAATGAAAGTTATAAATAGCTTACAGGCTATTAAAGCACTGTATGAGTCCACATACCACAAAGAAACTATCCTTCATATTCTGGTATCCACATTTAACTAGAAGCCATGATTTTATAAGCATGACTTAGCAGTACTATCCTACCTAATACCATATTAAGACTGTTAGAAGTAAAAGGAAGGAATATAAAGTTAGTTTATTTGATCAAGGTTAAAATAAGACTTTTTTTTTTTTGCAAAGTTCTGGCAACTCTTTATGGACTTTTTGCTGACCCCAGGATTGAAAAGTTGATGTTTTATGGATTTGTTTATAGGTAAGGGATATGAGAAGAAGCAATCATTTGTTGTATTTTAAGAGGAGGTAATAAGTTAGGTAATAAAGAAATTATAAACTTAGTTGGAAGATTACATATATGTTTGTGTGTGTCATGCTAAGCAATAAGTAAGCTACTTGTGCGTGGCACTTTTGGCCAATTGCAGTTTGTTGGTTAACTATTTGGTAGTAATGCATCCACTTCTTTGCTGGGAACAAGACAACCCCCCCCCCTTTTTAAAGAATTCTATATATTAAAAAAAAATACCACCCCACAAGATCTGACAGGGGATAGAGCCACTACAGACATAGTAGGTGGTGGGGTGCAGCTCTGATGAAACACCATCAGTGTATTGTGAACCTAGATTTGGCTGGTATAGTGGGGTGGAATAAGGAACACTGCCCCCATCCCAAATTCTACATACGATAGTACTAACTCCAATCAGGCAATTCTATTGCTATTCTTGTATTATTTCCAACACACACTCATATACAAATGTAAACACTCATGCACTAGAGATGTGCCTGGGCCTGGGGTCCCGAGTGTGTGAAGGGTCTTGTTTCCTGGTTGTGCTGACACCGACGGATTATAATATCTCTTGGCTGCTATTTTTATTTAATTTCTTTTGTATTGCATTTAACTGTTTTAATTGTTTTTATGATTGTTCACTGCCCAGAGTCACTGGTTTGAGATGGGTGGCTATACAAATTGAATAAATAAACAAACAAACAAACAAAAAAGGCCAGGATGTGACAGCCTCCTTAGTGGAGGCTAGGAGGCTTTCAGAAATGGTCTTCAGGTAATTGACTGAGTCATCTGCAATTGGCCATTATCAGGGCATGAGGTGAGTTAATTACTCCAGGGGCAGCTGAACCAACGATACACAAATCTGATTTCTTGTAAAAACAGATTCGTTTGTAACTTTGTTGAAAAATGACAAAACAGATGGGTTATTCTATGTTTTCATGCACACACCAGTCTCTCTTTCTGTAATTAAGTATCTGCTCAGGAGCTTGTAAATGTCCCAATGTTTCAGAATGACTAGATTTGAAAAGGTAAATGTTATTTTGAAATGGAGGTACAGAAGAACAGCCAACATTGCCAGTCATTAAAGTCTTTCCTCATTTCCAAAGAGCATTAAAACTGGAAGAATACTTCAAAAAGTGTTGTTTTGTAACATGCCCCTTTTGTTCCCAAATTATCCAATAACTAAATCAAGAGGAGAAGAGGGAAGGAAAATTAAAGCAGCCATCTGGAATGCATAATACGAAAGATCTGCAAAGCATTATAAGGTTTGGAAAGTGGCTGGTTGAATTCCAGGGAGCAAAGATAGACTTCAAAGTCTGGCTGCAGATCAGTGAAACAACTGATCAGCTCAGATATTTTAAATGGGTGTCAATGAGTAAATTCGTTACTTTTTTATCTGTTTCATTTGTGTGGGAAACCATAACCACAGATACTATAGGTTCTCCATTAATTTCATGCTGACTGGTTTTGTTTTAGTTTCAATGAAATACTGCGTATTTTCTAACACTTGGTGTCATCTTCAAGATCATTTTTCCAAACTTTGTTATGTAGCTTCATGTTGCATTAAAGGCAATAAAAGGTCTAAAATACACAACACATCAAAAAGAAAAGCATGTGCCTGAAAAATGATTTGCTCACTTACAGCATTTTTTTCCAGGGTAGAATTTCATATGTTAAAGGAAATGTGCTTAATAACAAGGGACTACTTAGTCTTAATTTCAGGAAAGAGAATTTTTAATAGGAGAATGGAATAGATACTCCTTCCCTTTCTTTAGCATCATTGTATCAATGGAATTCAACCTCATTTCTGTGACTACAGTTATTTCTTTTAAGTGGGTTATCTAGTCACTAATTGTTGCTTTTAAGGCTAGTTGTGCTCTTAGGTCAGCCTTCCCAAACATGGTGCTCCACAGATGGCTTGGGGCTCTAGTTTCCAAGGAATGTCATGCTGGCTGGGAATTCTTTGAGTTTCAGTACAAACACATCTGGAGGGGGCCAGTTAGGACATAATTATATTCAGTCAGTAGGTCCAGCAGGATTAAGAACCAAGCAAAGGTTCTCCATGCAAAGTTTTACAAGGTTCATCTACAAGGTAGAAAGTGGAGAAGTGGCCCTTCTTTTTATTTCCATTTTTCACACTCAGAATTCCTCTTTCATTTGAATAGTGGGAAAGAAAGTACAGTTGTCAGCTCCAGGACTGGCTGGAATATTTTTCACCCCTTGTTAAGGACATGTTGGGAAAACAGGAGGACATAGTTTCAAGAGATGCAGACTGTCCTGATGGTATGTGGGCTGTCCTCTTTCACCATTTCCATTGTCACAGCACTGACAGCAGAGCAGAAAAGACAGCAGAGGTCTCTGCACTCTCAACAGGCAAGCTTATGCTAGCAAATTTTGTCCACCATGTACTTTCTTCTTTGCATGAGTCACAGAAACCTGTTGCACAGCAGGCAAACCCCGACAGCATCATTGAGATAAAGTCAGAAAACACTACTTTGGATATGTAGCAGAAAAAGATGACTGGAGGTTGCCTTCCCAGTGAGCTGGGGGAGATAGAGGATGAAGTTGTGCATTCCTACTCTGGAGAAATAGTACTTGCACTGCAACAAGCTAGTCATGTGGACCAGCCCTGAGAAGAGAGAGAGACAGAGGAGTGGAATGCACCTTTGGAGTAAACAAGAAGTGATTTGCTCATCCTTAGATGGCACAGTGGAGACTGTGAGTTCTAGTCCTACCTTAGCACAAAGCCAGCTGGGTAACCCTGGGCCAGTCACTTTCTTTCAGTCCTATGAAGATGGCAGTGGCAAACCACTTCTGAAATCTTGCTAAGAAAACTGCAGGGACTTGCCCAGGCAGTCGCTAGGAGTCAAAAACTGTCTCAAAGGTGTGTGCACAGGCACACACACACACACACACAGAGGTGGCACAGTATGTCTGAAATGAAATCCATACTTACCTGGGAAAAAACTCAAGTAAGCAAAATAGGCTTCTGAAAACAGGTATAGGATGAGAGTGCAAGGGCTGCAAGCCTATGTAAGCCTTTCTGAATACTGTATAAAATATTGAGCTTAAAGGTATGAAGTCAAATTTGGATTCCCCACTTAGCTATAAAATTGAAATATGTTGTTATAAGCCTGAGGGTTGGACAGGAGTGGGTTAACAGGCAGTGATAAAGTTAGCCATAGAAACCCTTCTGCTTGGTAAACTACAGGTAGTATGTTGCTATAGGAACTAAACAGCTTCTTGAAATAGGACCTTTGAGGTAATGTTCTAATAGCAAAAACTGGTCAGGAAAGTGGAAATATTTATGCCTTCCCAGCTAATGATGTAATCCAAGGGATCCTGTGTTTCAGGGGAGACTGCAGTTAGAATCAGACACAAGTCTGGTTTACATACAATGCTAAGTCATAAACTACAGTTATAAACCACCATGACTGAGTTCAGAAAATACCTAAGCCACAATATCATACCCAGGCATTCCAAACAACTACTAGATAGCAGTAAAGGCATGCAGAAAACTCTTTGTTGCTTCTAAAGGTCATCTAGATTTTGCAGTCCAAATATGGTATGCCTACACAAAGAAGCAAATCACATTATGGCTTAGTTCAGTGGGTGTATCCAGCCACAGAGAGCCAATTTCTAATTGTGGTGTTAAAGTGATATTTACCAATCCTTGAGCAGGCAGAAAACCATAGTGGCATAAAATTTACTGTTCCCACTGTGATCCCTATTTTGCTACAGTTATGATGCCAGCAAATGATGCTCTTTTTACTAAGGTACAAGGGTACTAAGGACAGAAATTGGTGGATTCACCCAGCTTTGTTTCCCTTCCACTAATTTGCACCAGTTAGTAAGGAAACAGCCATCAATCACTTTCCTTAAGATGGGATGGAGAATAACAGGGAGGAGGAGGAGGAGGAGGAGGAGGGTTTTGACAGATAGAACAGCAAGTTTAGCCAACTGTCAAAATTAATTCTGGTTTAGTACAAGTGTTCTATGGGGGTATAGTTAGATAAGAGATAAGATAAACTTTTATTGTCATTTCACTATACACCAAAGTGTATACTAAAATGAAATTTCATTGCATTGGCTCAAGCAATAAAATAAGAATACCATAATCACTACAATATGTAATATACATTCTTTCCCATTCTACTCCTCTAATCTTTATCCTAATAAATATCAGTCCTACACCCAGCATGTGTTCCCATGAAGTGAGAAGGGATTATTAAGAGTTCAGGAGTCTAATAGCCCAGGGGACAACACTGTTGCCTAATCTAGCTGTTTTACATCACCTTTTCCCAGAGGGCAGCAAGGAGAACAAGCCATAATGGGGATGGGAGGGGTCACTAACAATGTTTCAGGCTCTGGACAGACAGAGTGTATTTGCTATGCCCTGAATGAGAGGAAGTGAGATCCCAATTATCTTCTCTGCTGCCCTCACCACCCTCTGCACAGACTTCTTATCCAAGGCACTACAAAAATTATACCAGATATGGTATGCCTACACAAAGAAGTACTTCACCCTTTGAACACACCCATATAAAACACTGCTAAAACAGAAGTGACTTTCGAGCTCCATTTGGACATGACTTTAATGCTATTCCAGAAAAGCACTAAATCTGCTTTCAAAAGCTGCCCAAAAAACAGCTCCCAGGAACAGGAGGAGTTGCATGTGCTGTAAAGCACCAGAGACAAATCCAATTTTTTTCTCCCCCATTTCTCTCCCATTTCAACTTGCAACCATGCCTCATGCTGCCAATACTGGTCTCCTGTGGTTCAGGCTGATCCAACTCTCTGAGCTGGGCATTGAGGGAAAATCCCATTTAGGAGTAGTTACTCCTACTGAATAAAGCAGAATGGAAGACAGTGCCTAGCCTGAAGTGACCCACAGGCACCAGGCTGATCTCATTCCTAGGAGGTTGCCTGACTGTGACACCAACTGAGTGGTCAGCAAAGCACATCAATATGCACTATGAGAACATGAGACTGTGCTGTGTGAGAATGTGAGACTAGGCCGAAGTTGCCATAACCTAAAAACAGAGCAGGCAAGTATGCGGACAAAAGCCAGGAATCTTGTCAAAAAGATCCCTTCAGGAGGTGGATGAAAAGGAACCAAGTCATTAAGGATCAAAGCAGAAATGTCACCAGAAGACATTTGTATTCTATCAGAACCTGACCTGCCTCAGAGTTCAACCAAAAGTGATTTGTGTTTGTTCCTAATTATTTCCTGGCTGTCAACCAGGACTGTGTGTCTCTGTGCTGTAGCTGCATCTACCTGGAAAACCCAGGTAGACAACAAGGGCGACTGCGAGAGCTATGTGCCTTGACAGGCTGCATGTATGTGAGTGAGTGACCATAAGCTGAACCTGGGTGTGTATATAACACACCCATAGCAAAACTGCTGTGGCTTGTTGCCTACTTAATGATGAAAACACTATTCATTTTGTTTATAAGGCTTATAAGCTTTGCAAACTTTAATCAAAGCCAATTCTGTGCCAAGTACAATTCCCCATCTTTGTAAATTCAGATGATAAACAAAGTAAACATAATATAAATAATCGTAGGATAAAATTAATGGGAAAAAATAAATATATATTTTAAAAAAACAGGAATACCCCACTCATTTGACCCCATGACCTTTCATTCTTAATCAGAGGGAGGAAAGTTTTAACACTGGAACAGCCAAGGATGACTTTAGTACCTCTGGTATGAGTTGGGGATAAGACGAAGGCAACATCCTGAGAATTTGGCAGAAGAAAGAAGTGCCATGGCATGTTCATGCCATACTAAGGTACAAGTAAAGAAAGGCCCTATCTAACCAGTCTTCACCTTACCATTTAGTTAGAAATATCAATAGATTTGAGCAATAGTCATATTCATGGCATAGCCACCAATACATCTCTAGCAAACTCCTTCAAAAGAACTGCATAGGCACTGTGCCCCTGTAGCTAGTTACCATTAGAGGAAATGAGATGAGTGCAACAGTATGTCAGCCATATAAAGTTTTTATCTCTCTAGTCACTATTTATTTATTTATTTATTTATTTAATTTTATTTTTCATCCCACCTTTATTATTTTTATAAATAACTCAAGGTGACAAACTCACCGAATACTTCTTCCTCCTCCTATTTTTCTCACAACAGCAACCCTGTGAGGTGAGTTGGGCTGAGAGGGAGGGACTGGCCCAAGGCCATCCAGCTGGCTTTCAGGCCTAAGGTGGGATTAGAAGTCTCAGTCTCCCGGTTTCTAGCCCAGCACCTTAACCACTAGACCTTAACCACTAGACTGTTCTGAGGTAGGATGCAATTTTCTCACGATTGCTTTGATAGCACAATAAAAATATGCAATATGTTTAATTGACATATTGTAGATTCTGTACCTTACTAACTTCCTGAGGCAGGCATCATTTTAAAAGGAGCAGCATTTCATGGGATGGAAGCTAGTGACCTCAACTTTCTGCTGGCATAGATATCAGTGGCTACAGCTGTTTATTTACCTGAATATCATTTCAATTGAATATAGTGCGACTCTTTCTAATACACACTTATAGGCTCAGTCATAAAAAGGGGCAATTCTAAATGCATCACTGCACTGAAAAAATGTCTTCATGAAACATGTAATAAAAATACTTTAAAAAATAAGATTACTAGAAGAGCTTTTCTAACAAGCAACTGAAACCACAAAATCCAATCTATAATTTATAGTGTGGCTTACTGATTGCCTAGCTCTGTTGGTTTATTTTTGAGGTATTTCCAAAGAAGTGATAGAAATAGCCATGATCATTGTTTATAAGCTGTTGACATATACCCATCATGGGCCCCAGAATCACTATAGGTCAATATTGTCACTCTTCGTTTATATGAAATTGCCTCCAGTTGGATGACAAGAGGTTGCAGGTCTCAGAAAGAAATTACAGGAATAATAACATATTTTCTTGTTAAAATACTTTTTTTCCCTTCCTAGTAATCAGCTTAAGACAGAAACCTTTATTGTACAACAAATATTTTGATATAATGTGCAGCTGTTTATTAATGTTATATTCAGCTTTGGATGTAAAAGTTAAATAATCTTATGCTTTTTTTTTTTTCCTTCCTAGCATTTTTCTCACAGGTGCAGGGTCTGCTTTTTTGGATCAACCGAACGTTGATCCATTGGTTGTGACAGGAATTAACTGACTGGCTTGTCTCCCGAGCTTGTCGTCGGAGGCTGAGAGAGTGACATGTCTCCCAGCCAGCTTTCATGCCTAAGGTGGGACTAGAACTCACAGCCTCCTGTGTTTTTGTTCCATTCATGTTGGCAACAATTTTGTGAATGGCTCAGTCAATAATTTTCAATGAGTCCTGAATTAGCTTACTGTTAAATATGGATCATAGGATGATATCCCAGAATTCCCTGAGTAATTTGAACAAGCAAATCTGTGTTGCCTAAGACAAGATAGTAGCTGGCAATCCAAAAAGCCACACTTGTAAAGACTCTGTCTACCAATCTGTAAAATTAGCAAGGATGATCAAACCCTAAGAGTTAGCATGCAAGAAAATAAAATTGTGTGGCCCAGAGACTACATAGTTATATTTTAATTATTTTAATTAATATGCATATTACATATGCTAAGACTGAAATCCTATTCACCAGCTTTTCCCAACTAGGTGCCCTCCAGATGTGTTAGGATTACATTCTGGTTATAATTCTGGAATCCTAAATCCAAAACATCTGGTGGCATTAGATTTGCAAAGCTTCCTCTGTTATGTATCTACCTAGCAACTTTGAATGCTCAGAGTTGGGAAAAGCAACTGTATATAATTGGAAGCATGTCTACTTGTCCCAGGTTCTTTTTTAAATGGTATCCAATTAGAATGACCCAGACTCAAAATTGCCACAAAAGCCCTGGACTCTGGACAGGGGCTTTCATTATATCTCCCTATAAGGGTTGGGGAGATGTTTCATTTTGTCAAAACAAACATATAAAAGTGATATTTGAGTGCTTTCTGTATTCTGTTCCATTGCTGTTTCTATACTATTTCTATACTATTTCTGTGACAATTACTATTACTATGACAATTACTATACTCTATACTATTACTATTCAATTACTATCACTCTTTTAATATACCTATTACAATCTCCTATATACTGTGCTCTATACTATTACTAGCATGCATCAACGTTTCTTTCTTAAGCTTGTCCCCTCTCTCTGAGATGCCTTCTTTTTCTATTAACAGCCAGCATGTAGAGTTCTTGCACTTTTTTATGTTGTGCTTTGTCTTGCTGGGCCTCCATACTACTTTTCTTCTCTTTTGGACCAGCCACTCCTTCCAAAGGAAAAACACCTTCTTTTGTTTGGCTGCTGTACTCTGTTTGCTGGTGGCTGCAGAGCTCCACAACACAAATTTCCTCAGTTCTCCTCCCAGACCTGTGTCAAGGTTGCAGCTTTATTGGCAACTCTACTGTGCTGACTGGGGAAAAGGCTCAAATGGGAGGGAAAGAAGGCAGCACAAGTGCCTGCAATTTTGTTCAAGCAACCCGCACGTCATATCCGGCTAGGGTTATGACCTTGCGAGTCCTGCACCACCTGAGGGGAGGATTATGCACATCACATCCGGGGAGGAGGGCTATGCACGTCATATCCGGGGGTTGGGGACTGGGCACGTCACTTCCGCTTAGGGTCATGACCTGGCAACGTAAGCACCACGTGGGTTTGTTTACTTTGATGACATCACTGATGATGTCACTCTGATTAAAAGTACTGATAAGCCAGCATTGAAAAAAGTATGTACTATTACTACTGAGGGATTTGAAAGAGAGAAAAGAGTCATGATCCACAATGAGTACAGCAAATGTCATGTCGGTATAGCTTTCTGCCAACTCAAGGATGGGTGGATAGCATACTGAGAGAGAACAGCCCTCAGTGATGTTTTGAAGGGCTGGTTCCAGTCCCACTGATCTCTCATTGCTCCATCCAATCCCCTGAAATGATGTAATAATATTGCAACTGTGGTTAATAGCCATGTTGTTGTATGTGCCACATGATCTGTTATACAGGCTTCCCCACCCTTGGCATGTTCCAAATGTATGAACTTCAATTGCTTGAATTCTTAGGAATGACTATACTGGCTGCTGATTGTCTGGGAGTTGACAGCCACACATTTCAAGGTTGCCCAGTTTGTGGAAAATTGTCCTCCTTTTTAAAGTTTTTGCAAAAGATTGAGATACTGACCAGAAGATTCACTGCCATATCATTCCTGTAACTCCCAACTCAACACAATATGATAAGCAATTAATTCTTAAGAAATCAATTGATATAAACGTATTTTTGTCAAGGAATTCTATATTGAATCTTCTCCCATGGAGCTCAGAGTGGTATTTATGGTTTTGTCCATCAATTTCTCCTTCCTAGGACTTTGTGGGTTAGATTAGGCAGAGAGAGAGTCAATGTCACATGTTGAATTTTATGTCGACTGTAAATCAAAGCGTGGTACTCAGCAATCCTGCATGGCTTGCTAACATTATATTCTATTACAAAACATCCTGGTTCTGTGCCTATTATGTTCACTGTGCCTCAGAAGTAAGAGACAGAAATGAACTAAGATAATTGTTGACTTTTATCACCTATATTTAAATATGTAAGGATTTTTTAAAAATGCAATATAGTAACCAAGAATCTGGAAAAAATGACTGGAAACCCTACAGGATATGTTCATTAAAACCTGGGGAAGTCTGCTCTTGTTTTCATTCTATGTCTCCTCTGTGACACAATTTTGGATAACGCGATAGCCCTGAGCACTTCCTCTGTTCGTGTAATCTCTCTCCTGTTCTCACACGTCACTAATTCAGTTTGGCCTGACTAGGCATACTTGTTTATTTGCTTTCCCACTATTGCATCCGCTTAAGATTCTTTTTGCCAGTATTTAAAAGAAACACTGCCAATCACAGGCACCATATTTGGCACCACATATGTAATCCAGATGAAAACAATTTTTATTGTCTTTCCCATGCATTGCTTTTCTACTTATTGCTGATGACTAGAGTGGCAGTTAAAAAAAAAGAAAAAACTAGGTGAATGTAATTTAGCTAAACATAATTTTTCAGCTTTGGCTGCACACTTAAAAGAATAATGATAATCATTCACTGATTGTTAAAAGGAGGAGTGTTCTTCACATATGCCCTTTCTGCAAATATGTTTGTTTTTATGCAGTTGCCACTACTGAAAAAAAATGAATGCTAGTACCTGCCCCCCCCAAAAAAACCCATCAGAACTAGCAAAAGCATGTGTAGTAGGAATAATTAAAACAGAAATTAGATTCTGCAGGAGAGAGTAAACCGCCCTCCCATCTCTATTCTCAGTCAAACTATGCCTACTTTACATTTTGAAGAATTTTTGAATGAAAGTATTCCTTACTTTTATGTTGAGCCAGGTAAAGTTGGCTAAGTAACCAATGTTTGCTTCATTTCTTTAACATAATAGCCAAGTTAAGTACTACCCAAAGCACTATGGGAAATGTACAGTATATGGTAGCTTCTAGAAGCTATGCTCTATTGCTTTTGCTTGACATGGCTGCCAGACAAACCCACCAGGACTGAAAAAAATGTACAGATGTCCATGCAAAGCTGATCCTATGGGAATCTAGACTGAGAAGGTGTTTCACCAGTAGGATACCAATAGTCAATTGTAGCTGGAAACTGAAGTCTGAGATACAACAGAGAAGAAAGAGTGTTTTGTTGCCCAACTCCAGCTCCCAATTTTATCATGGGTTTGGTCAATCTAGATGTACCATACCTTCCTATTGCGAGGGCTGGTACTGCACATTCTGGTTTTCTTTTGTATGTGAAAAAGTCTTGGGCACCTAAGATCCAGCAGTTGGTAAGGTTTCCAGCTCAGACCACATTATTGCCAGTTCAAGCTATTGAGTTCTCGATGGCCAAAATGTAAATTTAGTGAAGGTATTTGAAAGAAATGAGAATAAAATGCAAGCAGGGATCCTGAGGAAACCAGCCCTATTGTGTCATCTTCTACATTGCAACTGGATATAGCATCCAGCTCCAGGGTGTAGAGAGTCCTTTCATGAGCCTCTGTTTATGTTGAGGAACCCTTGACTGAAAGGTTACCTAGTAGCAAGAATGGAAGTTATGAACCATTATTTCAAATTTCTCCTATGCTCCAACATCACAGTGTTATGAGATAATCTGGAAACATATCAGATTATATATTTCTACAACTTTTTTTATACCTTTCAAAAGAATCCCAAAGAAGAATGCACAAAATGACAAAACATGATGATTTATCATACTAGCATGGGATCCTAGGGCAGGTGTCAATTCCAGAAGGTTCTGGCTGGGTTGATATATTACATTAAGCAATAATGATATTTTTTGATGAATATGATGAGGAGCCTAGCTAAGGAGTAATCCATGGATTACAACAGTGTTTGGACCCAGCCCATATGTTCTGACAGTTGCTTAAGTATGCTGGTCCTACTTCCTCCTGAGGAAAAAAATGTTATGCAAGTCTCCTCTTTTAAATCAGAGGATACATATGAGTTTATTGGAAGCTCATTATCTTCATAAGACATATGTCCATCTCTGCTCCAAATTTCTTTTTTCAGTCTGTTCAATGGTATCCAATTCTTGGAGAGTGCCTGGATAAGTCCCTGCAGTTTCCTTGGCAAGGTTTTTCAGAAGTGGTTTGCCATTGCATTCTTTCTAGGTCTGAGAGAAAGTGACTGGTCCAAGGCCACCCACCTGGCTTTATACCTAAGGCAGGAGTAGAACTCAGTCTCCCAGTTTTAGTCTGATGCTTGAACCACTACACTAAACTTTCTCTCTTGCTCCAAATAGTAACGATCAATAATAATAATAAAATAAAGCACATAAAACTTAACTGCCTTTCCATGTTTCTGCAATGGGTAGCATCTTAAATTAATCATATTATTCAATGATGGAGCACCATATTTAAATGATAAAATACCTCTCTTAATATGCTAATGCTACTGGCAATGCATTATGGAAATAAATGTCAGTGATTAGGCGGCTTTTCTATTTTATTGCTTTCACCTGCTCACATAATAATCACCCGGTGATTTGTTTTTCTTGCAACTACATTCTGGCTTTCTCTTAATTAAATAAAATAGCTCACATTATCCAATAACCAAATTACACAAGAATGATCCCACTGCAGATTCTCAAAGCATATTGTTTTCAAAGTAAGCAGGTCAGATATTCAGCTCTACTATATGTACACAACTGTATGAATGCACTGTGCTCTTGGTATACAACTCTATATGCAAAATACATTCCCACTGAAACTGCATCAGCTACAAAGAAGTGACTTAACAGCATACTTCTAAGCTTCTTTACTCAATAAGCTTTAGTAAATATGTAAGAGGTTCCAGTGGACAGCAGCAGTTTTCAGATGTGCAATAATGTCATTTAAATCAGTGTTTCTCAACCTTGGCAACTTTAAGATGCATGGACTTCAACTACCAGAATTCCCCAGCCAGCATGCTGGGAGTTGAAGTCCATACATCTTAAAGTCGCCAAGATTGAGAAACACTGATTTAAAGGTTATGTTGGACCAGGTCACTTGTAATTTACCTAGCAAAACATCATTTAGAGCAATAACACTCATGTCATGGAATGTCATGTGAGTGGGGAATAACCACCACCAAAACAGTGTGCTTCATTTCAAAAGGGCAATTCCCCAAAAGTTTGCTATTTGTAAAAGCATTAGAATCTTGCAAGGTGCGTTCAGTCAAAATAGATTAAAACTTTTTAAAAAATGGCAAATACTATTTTTCTAAAACTTACTCATAGTTTGAAGTATATACAAGAAGTCTGAATGAGTTTGCTTTGGAGAGAGGCCATAAATGTATACTGTACTGCTTTGGCAAAATAATAGAATGAATATCCAGATTTTATTCATATCCATTTCATTCAGCTCAATATGAAGAAACTCAAATTTAGAAATAAGTTATTATAATCTATTTAGAGATATATTACATCTCACACTAGTGAAGAAAGCTATGAGAAGGTGACCTTTGTGCTCACTCATTCAGGTGTTTACTGTTAATAGACATCTTTCTCTATTGTGGTTTATTTTTAGTGGAAGTTACTGTATATCTTAAGCACTTCAGAGAGAAGGTTTCTTCAAATAGAAGGCTGACAGTCCTTCAGACATTCCTTGTAAAATAGGATACATGATCTCTCTAGGTATTCAGTGCAATGTTATGCTTGGTTGCTCACAATTCAATGAAAGAAATACAATTCAATCTTAGTTTTAGGAATTAAAGTAGATTAAACAAACGGTATACAGTACATGAGAGGTTCTTCACGTTCTATTCTTTATGGAACTTGGAACCTGCTTGGCTATATTGCATATTAGAGAACGTGTTGTTATTTACCATATGTTTTTGATACAACACAATCCCTTAAAGCTTATGATAGTATGGTCTCATCCAGAGAGGCCTAAATACATGGAATTCAGTTTCTTTCCCAAAAATACTACTTACAAGTAATCCCATTTAGAGTGACACAAGTGTTGACAACTAGATTGAACCCTTATAATTATACAAAGGGTTATTAGGAATGTGGGGGTAGCTACTAGATAATCTCTGACTAGCTCACTAGACACAGGGTATTATACATGGAGCATTTTCCATGACTGGGCAAAGCAACAGTCAGTCTCTATAAAGAGGCTGGCTTCAGTTATCCTCCATGATGTTTACCACTGAGGAGAGTGATCAAGAAGAAGGAGTAAAGCAGGCCTGCCTATTAACATTCAAGCAGGAGGCCCAGATGATGTGTTGTGGAAATGAATTCTAAACATACTAAGGAGGTAATAAGTACTTTAGCTAGGCTGACTTCATAGATTTAATTTGGGACCATCATGCATCATCATATACATTAGTATAATCTGGCTGTTACAAAGAAGCAAAACTCTTATTTCAATCCAAACTGGTAGCAATGCAGATCACTACGTACCAATGCAATTTTCTGAATTCCAAACTCAGGTTATTTGAACTATGGTTGAGTGCAACTCTTTTTTTGAAATGTCCTTTATTTTAAAATGGCAAAAAATAAGAACCCTCAAAATGAAGGGGTGACTGCCCCTCACCCCAGTTCTAGTTGATGAGACCATTTGCAAAAATGCTATGGAACGGTTCCCAGAACTGAATAAAGCAGTCAAACAGCTGTTTGAAGTGGTAGGAGAGCTTTTGTTGTGAAATAATGGAGAAAAACCCTTCAATCAGCTCATAAGATAAGAAAAACAACATTTGGAATGTCTCCCACAATCAGAAAGAGGAATTCCAAGTTCCACTTCCCCAGAAATCAGATGGTCTTGCAATGACAGGATAGGAACATTTAGCCCAAATCCAAGACTGCAAATCTGGGGCCGATATCAATTCTTTTAGTATACAGTGAACAAAGTTTCAAGTTCTAACAAATGGAACTAATTGATATGTTCTTCAATTTGCTATTTTTGGGGGTTTCCAATGGCCCTTCTAATTTGCTTATTTCTGAGCCAGTATTATATTTTTTATATAATCGGGGGAGTCCAGTAGCATCTTTTCTGACTAACCCTTTAGACTAGCTGACTAATTTTATTAAAAGGTTAAAGTTTCATGAGCTGTGGCTTCCTCTTACTTTGTCCTACTAGGGAAAAGAAGAAGACAGAAGGGCAAAAATAGCAGGCATTTAGTATATATGTAAAAGAATCTGTACTTTATTATGTATTATCCCTTTAAGATATATATATATATATCCTCCTATCAGCTTAAACTTGTGTTTTCTCCATCTCATAATAGTAGTGTGAATATTACTCAAATTTAGTGATCTTTCAGAAGGCAAATATGACTAAAAATAAATGTGCCTCTCTGAAAATCAAGAATTTAGAAACATATCAATGGTTATAACACACTTAGTTTGTTAAAAAATATGGTCATAGACGAAACGCAACATACTTTTTTTAGAAGCAGCACAACACTGGGGTGATACCTATTTGCTTATCAAGCTTTTAGAATCTAAAAGGTAAATTAAAAAAAAGATGGGAAGTCTGAGGCAGTGTGAGAAATCTTTTGTCCTCCCCCACCCAAACACTCTGATTCTGATAACAAGCTGAACACATTCCAAGCTATAATGAGCACATATTTTATACAAATAAGCATAATGAGCGAACCCATCTCTAATTAAATGAGAAAAGCAGTATTTGTCCTAATTGGCTGACATAGTGAAGGACTGAATTGTGAGATACTGGGAATCGCAATCATATGGCCCACTTCACAGAAGAATGTCTCCGTGATAGTATGGAAGATACTGAATTTTTAGATGGTTTCCTACATGAAACATGCAGGTTGACGAACTCTTTGAAAATCAGTTTCTAGGGAAATTTGAAGTGAGAATCTTTTCACAAATATCAACAGAGCAATTTTGACTTCAGGTGGAAGATAGCAGAAAGCCCAGCCAAAGAATTATATCTCCTCCAAACGCTGCCAAGACATTTGGGAAGCCATTCATTTGTTTCTTGTCCTATTTTAAGCAGGGATCAGTAGATATGAAATTTGAGGGGATTGCTTCTCCCTTGTTTTGCTGCTGCCTCTTATTAGCTTCAGTTACCTACAAAAGCATGTTAGGACGTATTGCAATCTGCCCAGCCAAGGGTTGCTGCCTTAGAATGTGGCAGGTTGTGTTCTGCCTGAAGCATCATCAAAAAATTGTCAGCTAAGTGCCAATTCCAAAGTCTTTATAGCTGAGTCTTCCCATGTGCAAAGTAGGAGAATGGCATGACTGTCAGAAACAGGCTTGGGCATGTAGCATAACATTGCTTCAAGAGCCATCATTTCCAGGCTCAAAATAAGTGTATTTTACAGACACTACAGAAATATTTAAGTAAGTCTTGGTATAAGTGAACATGTGTAGTTCCTGCATTCCTCTGTAGATGTAGGATAAGGTAATCAGGGCTGGCCCTATCATTAGACAGAAGCAGGAGCTTCAGGCAACAGATACTGAATAAGGGGAATTCTGGTCCTTTACTAGAAGTCGGAGTTGTTTGTGCCTTCCACCCTCTAAGCTAGCCTTCTTTCAGCGAGGGGTTGCTGTCCTGTCACTGATTGAAGTAAGAGTTAACCGCCAGTGCTTGGAGTGGAGTGGCCTTGTCTTTCACATCAAGGGCAAATCATCTTGCACCAGTAAGGAGGTTGGGACCACCGACAGTGATCTTTTTATGGCTTCAGAATGAGTTTAAAAAGATTCAGAAGGATCATTTGTTTTATATAATGCACACACATGCATTAGACAGCATCTTAACATCGACTAGAAGGACAACAACTTACTTTAAGTATGCAATCCATCAAATGTGACTCCTGGTGATTTCATGAGCACATCCACATTGCTTTCTTGACAATACTATGGAATGAAAATGGTTAAAAATCACTTCCTTTCACTTCACCAGGATATAGATCCACCATTAGATCTCAGTTACTTTACTTAACACAGGAATTGGTCACCAAGATGCCTGTGATGTCCCTATATGGCATGTGAAGACTCCAAAAAGGACATTTTTTAAAAAAATAAAAAAAAATAGAAAGTGGACAAAATCTTGCCAGATTACTAAAACCCATGAGACATAGATATTTTCACATGAACGCTCATGAAATTTCAGGCAAGTACTCACAAAATCTCAGGAGAGTGATTATCACAATCTCATGAGATTAAGCATTTTTTTTTAAAAAAATGTTACTAATCTGGGGAGGAAACGAGTGTCCATTTAATGAGATTGTACGATATCACCCAGTGTTGGAAAAGAACTGTTGAGCTTTGACCTAACAGAAGATCACTGCCTGTCCATTCACAGAAGGCCAACTCTGAATCCAAAGCAGTATTGTAATAGCCAGAGCAAACTAACACAACTGAGAAATAAAATATAGCATGGAATTATGTGAATGAAAGGGCAGGATTTGATTTATGTACCTCTTCATATCTGATAGGCTTTTAAGTAATATCCCATACTGTAAACTTTTGATTCATAGATATCTATGCCTGGTCTTTCAGTACTGTATATGAATATAAATGTACCACTGCATTTTCTTATTTCACATTCAGTATTTTAAAGAAGAGTTCAGTTATATATTTGCAAGATACAGAGAAATGTGCTTTCCATTAGTCACCCACTGTTGAGTTCATCTGGTCTTTTAAGTTGTAGGAAATGTTTCTATCTTTCAAATTTTTAATATTAGATGACTGTCAGTGGCTGCACAACCTTTAACAAAACCTCATATTCTTTGATTCCTATTGCAATACAAACAATTCTTTTAATTTCACATATCAAACCTATTTTGTATTTAATTCTGAATATAGAGAAAGTGTAGAGCATTAAAAAGATAGAAAGACAAATTCATTAATCACAAGTCCCAGAATTTTTTTAAAAATATGTTTTAATATGAAACAGCAGGATCATCTCAAATTATAGAAGACACACCAGGCAGCAAAGTAAAATAATAATGCTATCAGCAATAAAATAATTGGTAGTGGATTATTACAGCATACAGGAGGCTTGAAATATTTGGGGGGCAAAGCATATTCACAGAAGCACCTTTACAAATAATAAGTGTATATTTTGTTAGTAAATTCCCCCCCCCCACCAGTTCTAGTAAATATTAAAAATTACACTTAATAAGGCCTAGTAAATAAATATTTAGGAAATTGTATCATAAATCCTTTGCTGCCTTCATCTTTCCCATCTTCTTCTGAAATCTCAAAAGAGCAAGGGAACTGTACTGCCATGATAACAGTTACTTACTGTAATTTTTCCAAAAATTAATCTGGTTTTGAAAATATAGCTTCATCAAAAACAGAAATAATTGCTCCAATGAAAAAATTAGTTAGTTGGAAGACTATCATTGCTACACTTAAATTCAGTTTTTGCTCTACCACACTCAGATAATAATTTTTCAGAGAGAAACTATGTTAAAGAACCAATCAACAGGAAGGCCTTTCAAAATAGTCCTTTTCTATCTCTGTTCCTCAGGTCATAGCTGGATAGAATAGCTTGTTCCAACTCAGATTCATAAGTTAATACAAATAATGCACCACTTGTGTATGAAGATTGCTGGAGTTACAAAAAATTCCGATTTCAACCTTCTTCAGAGAAACTAGGGTTTTTTCTTACTCACCTGAACAAAAGCACAAAACAGGAAACAGCAGAACATAAGAATAAACCTGCGGGATCAGGACAAGGTCCATATTAGTCCATTATTTTCTTCCTTGGAAAGGAAGGACTTTGGAGTGACCAAAAAGGGATACTTACAAACAGGAGATGGAGACCTACTTCTTTTCCATTGCTTTCCCCCTGCATCTGGTATTGGAAGCATGCTGACTTCAATTTTTGTATCTTCCACAAGAAACCCAGATACATGTGTATACCCCATACACAAAGGGGTCATTTAAAAAAGCAAAAGTCATATAGATAAAATAGGAGACTATGGGGTATATATCCAGGAGTAAAGACAGAGTGATGTTGAAAATAAACTTTGTGCAAAAATAGAAAGCTAGGGGGTAGGAATTGAGAAGAGAGGTTGCATCAGCAAGAACAGATGCAAATGGTCAATATTTCTGATAAGTGCCGGGGAGCTAAATTCTCTCAACTCTTTTTCTGCCTGTTGGCATTCAGTTTGATGAAAGAAATTATGCTTTCATAATTTGTTTCAAATATGAAACTGTTTGGGAAATTCTCATGGGTGGAAAATTTCTTGTGTTACACTATACTTTTTTTTCTCATGGTACTAACATCTCTCCAGCAGACAATAACCTCCCTGGCTTCCCACCCTTCAACTTAATCCCAAAGAGATTACCATTTGGGATTCTCAGGAGGTGAATTGTGAGCACCCAGAGAAACTTTGGAATGATGGAAATGGATGTAATCAAAAACAACTACATCAATAAAACACCTTAGCTGCCTTCCACACTCAGGTAATCTCCAAAACACTACAAAGACATTTAAAAGAAATTCTCCAACACCTTGGGCCTATTGCAGGGGAAGAAAAAAAAGAAAAGCAATTTGCTTCTAATAATGAGTCAAGAAGCACTGTTGGGTAAAAGGGAATTGGTTATCTGAATATTTTCCTGGTGAAGCATTTTGGCTCTTTGCTCTGAAATTATTTCTGTTGAAGAGCATGTTACCAATGCCTGCATTGCTGACTAAGGACTAGGTCAAACTATAGTATAACTACGTCTCTTCAGGGTTGCAGCACCTTCTCTGACTCATTTTACCCAAAGATGTCTCATCTTCTCCACAATATTGTACATGTGCAGCCAACAAGCTAGAATAAAAAAATACGCAACAATTAATATTATAATTAATTTGTTTTGAACTGAAAAGATTTACAAATATGCTAAGCTCTTCCAAATTATCTTAGTTATGAAGACATGCCTTTAGGACTTAAAGTTTCATATATCTCTGTGCCAATATTACTATTTTTTAAAAGTGGTAAGTTTCTTCTTGTTTGACAGGAAACCAGAGGAAGTCAGAACATGTCATGAATTTGTTTTAATATACACATCTGTAGCTTTCATTAAATACATGCCCTTCTTCAACTGAATCCCATCCAAGGATCTCTGGGTGCCCCTATAAAGGTCACTTTTAAAGTAAAATAAATTATGCAGAGCTATAAGTTGTTTTTTATTAATTGGTGTTATATTTAATGCAACTGGAAACTATCTTGGATTTAACAAGGGCAAGATATAAATGTGAAATTATTTAATTTATATTCTCTTGCAAAACTAGTTGAGGACAGAGGTTGCTCATTATCAAGCACTCCTTGCTGCTTCATCACACACCCCTTCTCCACACCTCTAGACTGACTGTGTCACAGACACAGAGGAGGGATTTAAGCCTCTTCTTCTGCACCTGTGTCCTGTAACTTGGGCTATTTCTGGACATGGGTCTAGAGCACCTGTTATCTATAAGCAAGGCTACTTTTGGACACAGATTAATACTCTTTCAAAAATCCACTAGAGCCATGTTTTTAAAAAGCCCAAGTTATAGGTCAAAGACATGGAGTGCCTCTATGCCTGCAACCTGTCATTCAGGCAACCTGAAAGGTGATAAGCATCCATTCCAGGTATCTGCCCACACTCACACAACCCTGCCGCACCATACATTAGTATGGACAGAAATTAGTGATTGTTTTTCTTGCTGACAGATGACATTCTATGGAGTGGAAACAAGCAAGGAGAATCCACCAATCACTAGGCTTACCTTGCTCCATATTCAAACTGTAATGATAGTGCCACTTGCCAGCCCCATTCTTGAAGCAGAACGGGGCCTAGACTTCAGGATAGTGCAATTCATGGCAACATATTTTTCTGCCCACTCAAGGAGTGGAGGAAACCCATTAACACAAACATAAGGTACTACCCTTAATGAAAGACAGCTTATTTTTGATCCTAAGAGATCAGGAATGCTGTTTCTCCAGAGGATCTTTGTCACGTTTTCTTCTCCAGATCAATCATACAGTATATTTTTACTAAGTACTTGGGATATACTGACATCTAGCCATTTCAGAAAATCTGTGGCCTCTTAACATAAAGTAGGAGTCCCTCTAAAGCAAACAGAATGAATCTAGATATCCTTGAAGCTTCATGAGTGCTGTAACTTTCCAGAAAAAAATGTAGATAATATTTTTTTTAAAAAAACACCACACACATTACTTTGCTTCTGCTTTTCCATATATGGAAAATATGAGAAGGAAAGGGGAGGAAAAGGTTTGAGCTGACTGGGTAAGAGACCTTTCTTCTAACTATAGGGAATTATTTATCAGGAACTTTCCAATCACAGTACATTAGCAAAAAATAATGTCATTTATTTTACAGTTCTTTTTTCTTTTTTATATAATTTTTATTAAAGATTTTTAAAAAGATTAAAACTAATACAAGCTAATATAAAATAAGAAAAAGAAAGAAAGAAAGAAAGAAAGAAAGAAAGAAAGAAAGAAAGGAGAGAGAGAGAAAGCTAAAAGTGCAGGAAAGGAAAAAAAGTAAAAGAAAAATAGAAAAGAAAGAAAAGATACAAAGAAGTACCTTCTGTTCTTTACAGCAATTATAAGTACGATTATAAATTTATCTCTTACTCTGTGGTTATAACATAACTCTCCTCTTTCCATCAAAACCATAAATCATAAGTTCTTTTTTTTCCCTGTTTTATGCAAAAAGTCCAAAAGGGGTTTCCAGTCAGCAATAAGCGTAGGTATTGTCTTTTCTCTGATCAAATAAGTCAATTTAGCTATCTCAGCAAGTTCCATCATCTTCACCAACCATTCCATTGTGGGTTGTGCCGAATCTTTCCACCTGCAGTTTCTCACTGCAGTTATCATGTACAGAAACAAAGTCCCATGACATTTTCCCAAGTGTTTGTCCATCAGTTCCAAAAGAAAAACCTCTGAATCAGTGTATGTATTTGAATCTATAATTTCTAGCTTTTTTACTCATCCACCAAATGTGATAAAATGTCCCTTCTTGTTGTTCACATTTCCAACATAAATTTGAAGTGCCTTTATAGATTCTAGACAATTACTCTAGTGTCATATACCAATGGTACATCATTTTATAAAAATTGTCTTTAAGATTATAACATAGTGTAAATTTCAGTCCTTTCAGCCACATATTTCCCATTGTTCCATCTGTATATTATAACCAACATTTTAGCCCACTTTATCATACATTCTTTCACTTGTTCTTCTGTTTCAAATTACAATAAAAGTTTATACATTTTAGCAATCATATGTTCATCATTTGTACATAATTCTATTTCAAATTCAGTCTTACAATGTTCAAAACCATAGATGCTTTTGTCTACTTTAAATCTTTCTAATAGGTGTAAATAAGAGAACCATTGAGAACTATATCCCTCTCCCACCAGTTCTTCCCTTGATTTTATTTTACATTCCCTTTGACAAAGTTCTAGTATCTCACAATTAAGTTATCCATTTGTGTTATTATTATTTCTCGTCTATAAAATGCTTCTTGTGCTGAGAGCCACAAAGATGTTTTCAGGCACAACCTGAGTTTGTATGTATTCCATATTCTCAATACGGCACGTCTAACATAATGATTTTTAAAATCCACATTAACCTTGACTTTATTGTACCACAAATATCCATGCCATCCAAATCTCAGTCATGTCCTTCTAATTCCAAAAGCCTTCCATTCCCTAGGGTTCTGTGAGAAGTCACTAGGGGTTCCCTCAGAGATCACAATTCATTAAAAAAATTATTTTATTCCAAAATCCCATTTTTATTTTTGAGTCTGTTCACTCTGCTGAATGTTCCTTGTTCAAGAGGGTTGTCCCTCTTCAACCATTTCCAAATAATGTTTTTTCTTTCCATCAAAATTGCTCTGTACTTCTTTGCCTCTTTCAGTTTTACCCATGTCTTCATCTCCGCCTACATCCTTCTCAACTATATTTTCCTTGACCTTTTCCTCACATTTTTGCAGCCATCATTTTCTTACATGCAATGTTTTTCATCCAGTCTCTTTCATTTCATTATTCCACCATTTTCATTAGTGTAACTCTACACACTTCTGTGCACTCTGTAACATAACTCTTTTCACTCTCTCTTAAACAACTTCCACATCCTCTGTTCCTATGTCTATTTTCCCCTCATTCGAACTTCTAATACCTTTCTTATACAAAACTCATCTTCTTCTTACAGTTCATTTAGTTCCACACTCATTACTTTCACTTCTTTCCTTTTCTTCAATGTACATTTTCTCCTCCAAAATCGACTCCTAATATTACCAGAACTTGGTCTGTCCCACATTCAGAATATCTCATCATCCTTCTGTCCTTCACTAACTCTCCCAGTTTTTCATCATAAATGTTCAGATCAATCATACTTTTAGATGTATATTTATTTATTTGCTAGGCTCTCTAATCAGGAGACTACACTGCAAGCCAACATAATGTGGCCCATAATTCTCCAGCTAGGAAATATATGCAGTGTGCAGACCCACCCTCAGGATGCATGGATTTAATAACTTTTCCTTAAATATTAACTTTCCAATCAATGTCAACTTTTGGAAGGCTCTGAACAGGCCCGCAACTAGGGTCTATGTCACCCAGGGCAAACATGGATTCCACGCCCATTTTGGCACCCCCCCAGCGCTCATTTTGGTGCCCCCCAGCGTGGTGCCTGGGGCACATGCCCTGCTTGCCCCCCCCCAGTTGTGGCCCTGGCTGTGAAAGCTGTCCCCATGATGGGGGTACAGGCAGCTCTAGTGATCCTTGGCCTCAACCTGTGCTCTCATGCTCTAATCTTATCCCCTTTGTATAATCATCTATCTATCTTCAGTGGAAATCTGTATCCTGCAGATATCAGAGATTTAGGGACAGTGGCTGGACAGTTTTAAACATCTTTGTTCTCTACTGGGACCTAGGTCTGTCACAGGACCTAAAAGCTGTTAGAATCCTATTCCTTTGAGAGAATCATATCTGGCTGCTTTAGCAACAACTCCAGATTATAGTAACTTCCTCTGAGATTTGCTCTGGCCCAAGGTTCCCAAGCAAAGTGGCAGGTAGATTATTTGGGTACTGAGACAAATGTTATATTCATTTTTGCTCCTCCTTTGTAACTCTTACATTTATATGGCATTTTAAATAAATTACAAGGGGCTTTAGTTCAGAGCATAAATATTTGAAATCTGGCAATATAACGTCTGCAGGAAAACAACGAGGCTCAGAGAGCACCAAGGACTCCACAGTTCAGCCCTGAGCTACAAATATTTGCTTCGATTGGTATTTGAAATCAGTCAATCATCAAGTTATCTGATGGAGAAAGGAGAAAGCCTTAAGGGGAAGTTTGGAAAATGTGATCTTATGGGTCTTTTTTGCTGCTTGTTTTGTTTTTGCATTTTGAAGGTGGAAAATATACTAAACTCTTTATGTGGAATTTGTGCAGTTATACATGGAGAGCACTAGGTTGTGAAATGCTGGTGTGAGTGTGTGTGTGTGTTTGTATGCACACATATATGTGTGTGGATATTCACCAGCCCTCCCCAATCCCATTCCTGGGACTCCTAGGGGTATTGCAGCATTTTAGAATTCCCAGACAGAATTTGAAGAGTTCTAATCCCACCATAGACCCTTGTGTGGCGCAGAGGGGTAGGCGGCAGCATTGCAACCAAAACTCTCCCCACGACCCGAGTTCGATCCCAGAGGAAGCTGGATGCTCAGGTAGCCGGCTCAGGTCGACTCAGCCTTCCATCCTTCCGAGGTCGGGAAAATGAGTATCCAGCCTACTGGGGAGGGTGACGACTGGGGAAGGCAATGGCAAACCACCCTGCTCTATAGTCTGCCAAGAAAACGTCGTGAAAGCGGCATCTCCCCAAAGGGTCAGATATGACTCGGTGCTTGCACAGGGGACCTTCCACCTTTCACAATCCCAACATACCTTGAAGACTTAAGGATGAAGAAGACTGTCATGGACATTAACAAGTGTGTATTAAAAGGGGTTGGGATATCGTGTATGTGGGAGAAGCTGAGTGACATTAAAACAAGAGGAAAAAGGACTCCGAAAAGTGTCTTCAATATGTTATATTCATTCAGATCACCTCTGGCTGGTATTGTATTCTCTCATGCCCTTCAGTTTCTAACTCTTTGGCCAGATGTTCTGTAGCTAACAGCCTTAGCCCCTCCTCCTCCCCTTCTCCAGAAATATTTTCTTAATGCACTTCATGTTTGTGAACTTTGCCCTGCTTTTTCCTGGATCCAGACTCCTTGAAGTCTCCAGGGGGTTGCACAATGTTATAAGCAAAGCTATACTTTCAGAAACTCATTGTGGAAATCACTTCTTATATCCTGCTCTCCCCCCTCAGCTTATGAAGTATATTAGCAATAAGATCTTCTCCAGGGACCTGGGAAAATTTATCCATAGCCTGTTTTGGCCAAACCTTTCAAAAATGTTTCATTTCTGTCTATTTATTCATGTTTCCATGGTTTCAGAAGATAACTCTTTTATTTCAGCTGGAATTGTGCCTAAGAAAGTTTTACTGGGTTTTATATTTGCCTCTTAACATTTTAAGTAATGGCTGTTACTTAAGGGTTAACAATAAAATAGTAAAGAACTGGAACTGTAGAATATTATAAATGTGAGTACCTAAATTAGACAACTTCTTGCCATCCATATGTTTTAGACTACAATTTCCACAGTTCCTTGATTTTTTTAATAGTAATTTTATTAAAAATTACAATTAAAATGATAAAAACTAATACAAACTAAAAAAAAAGAAAAGAATAAAAAGAAAAAATAGAAAATGCAGAAAAGAAAAAATAGAAAAATAGAAAAGAAAGGAAAAATAAGAATATAGTAAAGGAAAAGAAACGAAATATATAAAGAAACGATTTCCCGCTTCCTCACAAGTATAAACAATTTTAGTAACTTATCACCTTCTCTTAAAATACAACAAATGATCTCTTTTTCCCATATCCCATCTCAAATCCTTAAAGCCTCATTGATCAGCAAAAGTCCATTAACAACAAAGATAACAACATATCTATTTTAAACTTGATCAAATAAACCAACTTTATATTCCTTCCTTTTACTTTTAACAATCTTGATCTTTAGTCTCTTCAAATAATGTCCTAGAACTTGATTTCTTTTCATTTTTTCTTTATCCCTTCCCACAAAATTCTTCAAAGCTTTAACAAGTTTCCCAATATAGAAAGGTTTTCCAGGTCACTGTTTTAGTTTGTTATTTGTACATTCCTTTTAATTATTAAGACATCACCTGGTTTCATTTGTATGTCCAGTGTAGCATCTTTTTCCATATCATTCTTGTAGTCTGTCATTTTTAAATCCACTTTCAGATCAGTCTCAGTTTTGTCAGGTAAAACTTGTTCCTCTTCCATAAGATCTTTTAAACACTATCTATAGAGGCAGACACTCTTAAAATTAACTTCTGGGTCCATTGTTCATCCAATGTTAAAATATTTTGCTCCATATTTATTAGTCAAATTTATATAGCCACTCATCTCACAGGAAGTATTAGTAAGTCAAATTTAAGTGTTCTTCTCCTTTAATTGTAATCTTTAGTTCCTTCTATCATGTTTTTTTTTTGTTTTCCTAAAAGAATTCAAAACAAAAGCATTTTCCCACAGGAAGGATTCTTATAATTAATTCCAAAATCTTATTTCAAATCCATCTGGACCCTTAGTCCATTTGTAACTTTTCAAAATCAAACTTCTAATTGCCCTTTTGCTTTTTATTCCAAAAGAAAAAAAAAGTCCTTAAACTTATATTTAAAACTTCTTTCCCTAAGGATTGAAGGAAACTCACCTGGTATTGTAAAACCTATTGATCAAAGGTTCCTAATAGCTGAAAAGCAGTTAACAAGCAATTTCCAAATGTGATTAGAAAAGGAAGTATGCAAATTTAATGTCCTTTCAAAGGCACAAACCATGGTTTGACCAAGATGGCTATTCCCTCGTCTCCCAGAGCTCTAAACCCACCAGGGACCACTGTCTTGCAGTCTCCTTGTGAGAAGCAACTGTCTGGAGCACTTGTAGGTGATCTCAAGTCCTCTCCTTGTCCAGAGAGGAATTATGAAGAGTCGGTTTACTCACCGGCTCTTCATTCCACTGCAGTCATCTTTTAGTGGAGCCATCTTCAGTTCACCATTTCTTCCCTGGAAGTCTCACAGTTCCTTGATATTAGCCATGTTGGCTAGGACTGGTAGAGGTCCAAAATTCCCTGATTTATGATAAAGCAAATAGGCCCCAAATTACTGATATTGTAGTTATGGGCTACAAATTATGCATAACTATCTGGGGACCCCAGATAGGTTGTTACAGATTTGAGTGCTCTTGATAAGTCTTAATAAGATTTTTTTTAAAAGTCCTGCTCTACCAACATTTCTCAAATAATGTCATCCTCCTGCAAACATCTGTGCATTAGCAAAGATTTCCCTCACATGTATGAAGTCTTTTCTCCTGCAAATATTTTCTTAATTTCATGTATATCTGTAGAAGACACAAATTATTTAAGTAATAATGGGTGGTGATGGAGTTTATTAGGATCGTTCAGGTGGAAAACACTTTTAAATTTTGTAACATCTGAAAAGGGCTATTATTTCCATGAAAAAAAAATATTCAGTAAGCTTAATAATGTTTACATGAGATATGGAACAGCGTAATGTACCACAGAGGTTTGTAGAGATGTCTGGTCAAATTATTTGTGTGTGTGTGCACACATGCACTTAAGTGATTTGCACAGAGCATGGAGTTACACAACAATACTTAATATACATAAATGAAGTAGCATCCTTATTAATCAGTTGTGTCATGAGTAAGGATGGCGAGCAGGGGGCTCCCATCCAGACTGTCAAGCACATGCGTAGCACTGATGAATTGTTCAGCCATTCAAAGAGACACAGATCGGGACCGCCTTAACCCTTGGGGGTTATATGTCTGGGTTTTTCCCACGCTTCTTCAGTTTGTTAGGATTCCTGTTAAGTACTAGCAATAAATATTAGAGACCGGTTCATTGTCTCAGTGCGTTTCCTGGTTGTTAGGACAAGTTGTTTGGTATAAACAGCCATCACTGGATGAGTTAGTCAATGGCAGCGTCCGCAATTCTGGAATAGCATCTGTGATAGTAACAATGGTTGTTTTTATTTCTTCTATTTTTATTTCATTGTTTTAATGCTGTTAGTGTTATTATTGTTTTATGATTGTATACTTTGCATATAGATATGTTTTATTGAAGAGGTTGAATTTAATTGTCCCCTTTTTACATGTTAATGGTTGCATTGCCTAAGGGAGGAACTTGCCTGAACTTGTTTTAGTTTCAGTTTCCCTTCTGTGTAAGCTTGCAGAGAGTATGCAGCTGAGAGAAATCTCTCCTCTCAGCAAACAGCCTTTAAATATGTTTGTTTTCTGTAAATAAAATTATTTTTATAGAAATGCCTGGTGTGTGACTTTTCTGATCTCTCCTGGGCCAAAGGCTTTCTAGCACTCTGCCAACAGGTTATGGGCCCAGTAAGCAGCCCAGTAAGCCCAGTAAGCTCAGTAAAACCCAGAGAGAATAGAGAGATCAGCTCCACACCTCATGCACAATTTAAAGGCAGGTAGCAAAGACCTGTGAAGATTTTCTTTGGAGCCACCTGGAGATTTTCCAGCAACTGCCGGTCTACAGGACAAAGAAGCCAGCTGAGGTGACTTGCAAAAGAAGGAAGAAGCCATGGCTACCTCCCAGCCCTCAGTGATGCCTCTGGAGCACCTATCAGAGACCAACTATTTGAATTGGGCCCTGAAGATGGAGATGTATCTTTGCAGAGAGAATCTTTGGCTGCCAATTGATGAGCAACCCCCCCCCCAAATCCCAGTGCTGAATGGCTTAGACAGGATGAGCGGGCTAGAGCCACCATTATCCTGGGAGTTGAGGACAATCAGCTAGCCCACGTGCGAGGTATGCAGTCTGCAAAGCAACTTTGGGACGCTTTGAGAGACTTGTATGCAAAGGCAACAGCAGGGAGTAAAGTTACCCTGACAAAAAAGCTGTACAAAGCCTACCTTGCAGAAGGAGATAGCCTTCCTGAGCACCTGCATTATATTCAGCAGCTGTTTGTTGAGTTGCAGGAGAGAGGAATGGAATTTACACCTCTCACAAAATCCTATATCCTCCTGTCCTCACTGAATGAAACATGGGACATGCTGATTTGTACCCTGGAGGCTACGCCTGAAGCAGACCTCATCCCATCGTATGTTACACAGCGCTTACTCGCTGAATGGGAGAAGAGAGAGGAAAGATCCCCCCCCATCTCTTCTGGAAAGCTGCAGTACCAGAAAACAAGGGAAAAGAAGGGAAAGGAAGCTAAGGCCACAGCACTAGCCAGCCAGCAATGCTTCACCTGTGGTTCAGCTGGACATTTGCAGAAAGACTGTGCCTTGAGACCCAAGAGTAGAAAGACAGAGAAGAAGAACACAAGGGCAACACAGAAGAAGGCTCTTCAGACAACCCAAATTGCACAGGTTGCTGAGAAGGGTAATTCTGATGTATGGGTGTTAGATTCTGGGGCCAAGTGTCATTTATGTAATTGTAAAAGCTCTTTTGTGTCACTGTCTAAAACTGAAAGACAAAGTGTATCTTTGGCTGATGGGTCTGTGACCAAAATTATGGGACAAGGTCACTTGTATTTATCCTGCTTGGGAGAAACTGTAAAAGGTGTGTTCTATGTGCCAAATTTACAATCAAACCTTTTATCTGTGGCACAATTGGCTGCAACAGGGTATGTCATAACATTTAAGAAAAATGGTTGTGAGATATGTAAAAATGGAAAATTGTGTGCTACTGGTATATTAAAAGACTCCTTGTACATTGTGCAAAATGCAAGGAGGCCAAGCTGCAAGGCTGCAGTTGGCAACACTCCATATCATGACCAATGTGTACACCTGATGCACAGGAGATTTGGTCATGCTAATTTCAAGTATATAGCACAAATGCCACAGCTGTGTGCTGACCTAAAGATAAAACCCTGTGACAAATACTTAGACTGTGTAGTTTGCAAAGAATGCAAAACACTAAAAGCTCCTGTGAGTAAGCACAGTGACAGAGTTACAACTAGACCTTTGGAAATTGTACACTCTGACATTGGTCCTTTTGCTCCAAGTCTTGGACAAGCAAGCTATGCAATGACCATCATTGATGATTTCTCAAGATACACATTTATCTACATCTTAAAACATAAAGATGAGGCATTTGAGAAATTTAAAGGTTGTGTGACATGGGCAAATGGAAAATTCCCTAGGCCTGTATCTGCACTCCAATGTGATAGAGGAGGAGAGTACCTTTCTCACAAATTCAGAAGGTTCCTAGTGGAAAAGGGGATAGAACAAATTCTTTTTAACCCTTACACCCCTCAGCAAAATGGTGTTGCTGAAAGAAAGGGCAGAACCTTGCAAAATGCGATGGAATGCATGCTTAAAGATTCACATTTATCGTTTAAGTATTGGGGAGAGGCAATATCTACTGCCTGTTATGTACAAAACAGATTGTATAACTCTGTGATTCAGGACACTCCATTCCATTTGTTTTATGGTGTGAAACCAAAGGTAAACCATCTTAAGAGTGTTTGGTAGCATTGCTTGGGTTCATATTCCAAAACAACAGAGAAGGAAAGGAGGCCCCACAACAAAGAAAGCCATCTTTGTTGGCTATGTACAAAGCCAGAGGAGCTACAGGTTCATAGTGGGAGAGAAATTAATAATTAGCAAAAGCACTTCTTTTGCTGAACAAAACTGGGGGAGATTAAATTCTAGCTCTCCAGTTGATCTGACCACCACAAGAGAACAGCAAGGACTTGCTGATGGTGATCTTTTGCCTGATGAGGACATTAAACCAGAAAAGCAAACTGAAGATCTGTCTGATGAGACAGATGCTTCTCAGGAAAGTGATAGGCGTCAAAATTTAAGCCCTGTATTACCTCACAGATCTCAGAGGAGTAATAAAGGCGTTCCTCCATCACGTTTTCAGGCTGAAACAGTAAAGGTTTTTCACATATTCATGGAACCTGAGTCCTTAGAACAAGTGAATGCTTTACCACCTGAGATTGCACAAAATTGGCATTCTGCCATGCAACAGGAGTGAGCATCCTTGAAAGAAAATAAAACATGGAAACTGGTAAATCTACCTCCCAATGAACGCTGTCTAGGTTGTAGGTGGGTTTTCATACTGAAAAGGGATGCTGATGGCAAAATCCAAAAATATAAAGCAAGGTTAGTTGCAAAAGGGTTCACTCAAAGGAAAGATTTAGACTTTGACAAGACTTTTGCACCAGTTACTAAAGGTGAATCAATTAGATTACTGTTGAAAATTGCTGCACTCAAAGGAATGTCAGTTCACCACTATGACATTCAAACTGCATTTCTCTATGGTGATTTAGACCACAAATTATACATGCAGCAACCCCCTGGCTATGAAAAAGGGGAGAATCTGGTCTGTGAACTGCAGAAGTCAATCTATGGGTTAAAACAAGCTGCTAGATCCTGGAACCAAAAATTAGATGAAAAACTGCAGAATTTTGATTTTGAAAAAAGAAAAGCAGATCCATGTGTATATATGAAGAAAGACAAACAAGGCTGTATGTATCTATGCATTTATGTTGATGACTTGCTGCTGTTCACATCAACAGAAAAACAAAGGCTTGATTTTGAAGCCTGCATGAAAAGCCATTTCACATTAAAAAGCCTTGGAACTGTAACAAATTACCTAGGTTTGGAAATACACAGGAAGAAGGATGGTAGCATTCTGTTAAACCAAAGGGGAGATAATGTTAAAATATTGTGAATGGAAAGACATACAGAGTTGTAAAAGAAAATTGGTTTGCATCTTATTCTGTAGTATAAGAAGGGGAGCGTTAATATGTTTTCTACTACAGATTAAGGTTACTATGATAACTAATCATTTTGGCCGGGTGAAGAGGTTGAATTTAACACCCTTTTCATGTGTTAATGGTTGCATTGCCTAAGGGAGGAACTTGCCTGAACTTGTTTTAGTTTCAGTTTCCCTTCTGTGTAAGCTTGCAGAGAGTATGCAGCTGAGAGAAATCTCTCCTCTCAGCAAACAGCCTTTAAATATGTTTGTTTTCTGTAAATAAAATTATTTTTATAGAAATGCCTGGCGTGTGACTTTTCTGATCTCTCCTGGGCCAAATGCTTTCTAGCACTCTGCCAACATTTATGGCTTATTATATTGCAAATCTCTAGAAATGTATAAAGCAGATAAATAAATAAACTCACTGGGACCTTATAAAGATTCAGAATCTACCCAAGCCAAAACTATGACCTAGGAAAAGAGATTTTTCAAGAGATGTCTCTTCAAGAGATAACCGAACTTTAACCAAATGCTTAGGGGCTAAATGCTGCTCCCTAAGATGACTGTGTTTCTATCAAATATGAGATGGATGTTTAGCTGTGTTGACATTTTGGTTGTGTCTGCCACCATGCTGAACCATGGAACAGTACAACAGTGATACATGTCTTGCTTCCCTTGATCTGGCACCCTATATGTGTAGCATCACAATACATATGATAGTCTACTTCCCTCAAGTCCTACTGTGCTGCCTCATCATGGTGGTGGTAGGTGTTCCTGGTAGAGATGAGCAAAGAAAAATGGGAATGTATGACACCCAAGGCTTGAAGTCACCAATATTGTAGCAGTGATATAGGAAGATGCTGGAGGCAGATGATCTATTAAGTGGCAGTAGCAAATACATCATTTCATACTGCACAGGAGGACAGTGATAAACCACTCCTGTGTTTGACCAAGAAAACCACATAGATAGACAGCATAATGTGACTAGTTAGTCAAAAAAGGTGCTACCAAACTCCTGATTTTTAACAAACGAAGAAAATGCAGTTTCACAAAAAGAGGCAATTGTACATTTAAAACAAGGAGATGTAATTATGTGCCATTTGTTCAGCCAAATCCTGATGATAACCCATATAAGGAGGTGATTAAAATGGCAAATAAGAAACCTAAATGTTTAAGGCCATTTCCATGAGGGGTTGAGTTGTGTACTAGTGCTTAATATTTCATTTTTGCTTTTACTCCTAAGCAAGAGAGATAATTTTTGTTCACTTTTTCAAAATAAATCACTGCACAATTTGGCACAGTTCTTTGTCCTGCCATGGAAATAAGAAAATTGGCATCCTAGTGATGCGATTCATTGTATGGCTGGAAATTCTGTGAATTGCAGTTCAACATCCAGAGGGCATGAAATGGAGAAGGCTGTGCTAAAGGACTTAAAATCAACCATGCAACTTTTGCAGATAACAGGCCAGATCATTTTTTTGGGAGCAACATGTAAATACTCGTCAGTGTTCTGTGTAATAGGCAGGGCTTTTTAAAGACTCTGAGAGGCCTGGGGCAGAATGTTCATTTCAGTCTTCTATCCCCACTTTTATCTCATTGCATCTTATATTAATATAATCTCTCTCTCTCTCTCTCTCTCTCTCTCTCTCTCTCTCTCTCTCTCTCTCTCTCTCTTTACTGTACTATTTTTGGTCCATTGAAATCAATGGCCTACTAAAAAAGAGTGTGTGGAAAAACCCGAAATACTGGTAACTGTTGGGATTATATTTTACTTGATTAGTATTACTGCCTTCAACAAAAAATATTTATCTGATCATTTCACAAATGTGGCTCAATCCACATGTGAGACTTGGGTTCAAAAAGGGTTGGACCAATTCATGGAAGTCATGGGGATCGGCATACAAAGTTAATGAAGGTATAGCCACAAGCAAAGATATATCATCAGAATAGATAAGCCAGACTCTGCTATCCTTAGGCTCTCTGTAGCCAGAGATGAAGCTTTTACTTCAGTCAATAAGATATCACATATTTTTAAAATTCACTCACAGAACAGAACAATTAAGAAAGAATAACCCTATTATTTTAATTCTGAACAATTACTAGCCACCTTTCTATAAAAATATCACTAATGCAGCATACAAAAGTAAATTATTTAAAATAAAGTTTTCAGTATAACTTAAAACATATATCCAATAGAACAAAATATGCAATATTTATTCAAATGAAACAGAATCCGCCATACTTGCTAAACAGCAGTGGCTAAAATCATGGATTCAGCAAGCTAAGCAGTTCAGGTTACGACTGGTTAGGCTTCCTATTTTTAGGCTTTAGTTGCTTAGAAATTAAATGTTTGAGACAGGGCAGGTGTACCTTGGTCCTTAGAAATGCACATAATGCAGTCATTCTTCTTCTTTCCATCTATATCAAAATTGCTTGACCAGATAGTAAATGTAGTGAACTAATGGCATTATGACAAATGGTAGCACTCAGTAGTATACACCCTTCTATTTTCATTTACCACCCAGAACAAGTCAACATCTAAGGATTTTTGGAAAATCTGTAAAATCAGCAGTTACTATGAAGTACCCACTTAGAAAAGTGGAGGCTGAAAAAAGCTTCTTTCTTCCCAGTCCCCAAAGATTAAGAAATATGGAAGAATATGATAACAAAAAGGACCTCCATTCATTCTTCATAGCATTTGTTCCAAAAATGGATGAACACTGAACTGCATGGGGCACATTTACATCAGTTTTGCATTAGTTACATAACGTATACATGCCCTTAATTAATTCAGTACAGTTATATCATATTGCAGCACTTATGGCAAGAACAGGCCATGGAAGGGTTTTTTTTTTAATGACGATAAAATCATATTTCCACTTATGATGTGCTAGGTAGATATGCTACGGTGAGAGCATTTGTAAGGATAGAACGTCATTGCTTCAGGACATTTCTTACTATTTTCATTTTTATTTTATTTTGTTACACATTTGTGTAAGCTCATGAATACATTCTGTTTAGATTTTCATATTTAGATTTGTTTGAATTGTATTTGCAAGTTTTGTAACTTTTGAAGAAAATTAATATTTTTTGAAAGCCTAGGGCTCTCAGATCTGAGTTGCAAATATCTAGATGGCCACTAGATGGCAGGAAAGGGTTAACACATTTGATGTCTCCTCCTCTAGTAAATCATTAGCTTTACTGCAGCCCAGATCTGGTAAAGCTAACCAAGCTGTGCTGAGGGTAAACTGGGCAGAAAAATTTGGTCGCTTTTTCATGTGGTGAACTTTGTGGATTTTAAGACCCAAAATGTGTCCTTTAAGCCTTGTTAAGGCATTGCAATGAGGATGCCCCCCACTTTGTTCTAGCTACTCAGTGTAGTTTCCAACATTTTGTGATTTTGTTTTTGTTTTTCCTAAGCAGAAGGGCACACTTCTAAACAAACCACTGGACAGAAGCCACCCACCAGTTTATTTTCTAAAAGTACCTGTAGGAGCTGTATGAGACACAGAGGTCATCTTGGAAATAAATGCTGAAATGAATGCTTTACTTGCAGCTTCCCATATATTTTGTTCTTTTAGCTAGGACTTTAGTGTCTCTAGCCTATGAACCAAACCTACTTGGACTTCCAGATATGCTGAACTGGTATAATTGTCAAGTTTGGGCCACTATGAAAGTTGAAACTCAGTACATCTAGAGGCCAACAGATTAGGGAAAGCTGTTGTGACTGGTTACATATCTCTAAATAGGCACAACTTTATCAGTAGCGTTAGAAGTTATTCTCTCACCAGCCTTATTGCCCTCTATGGCCTGGAGAGTGAATATCTGCAGCAGGGATCCAGTTGTGTTTGACTAGAAGCATCCTGTGGTAATCAGTTCTGATCCACCAGGAGTCTGTACTGCTAGTCAGCACTTCCCTGCTACTTTCCTTTCACGTGGGAATCTGGACATTCAAATATCATTGTTCTGCATAATACTTATACTTGTGAAACCAGTGGCCAATATGATTCCCATGCTTGTTTTTTTTTGGGGGGGGGGTGCCTTTGAGTTAGTGTTGACTCCTGATGACTGCCTAGACAAGCCCCTGCAGTTTTCTTGGCAAGGTTTCAGAAGTGGTTTTGCCATTGCCTGCTTCCTAGGGCTGAGAGAGAGTGACCGGCCCGAGTCACAGTCTCCTGGTTTCTTGCTTTAACCACTACACCAAACTGGCTCTCCATGCTTGTTTACTGGCACAGTAAACTGTATTGTGATCTTTCCGTGAGGAGATTCTGGTCTGATCTGCATCCTCAAGGTCCTCACCAGCATAGTCCAAGCGAAGTGGTTCAATATCAGAAACAACCTCTTGTCTGTCAGCCACTGCACAGCTGATTTATTGCTGAAGTGACAGGATTTCAGTCCTCTGTGGTAAAGTAAATAGTCTCAGCCTAACCACAGGCCCTCTCTAATCCTCCCCCAAATTTATCTGAAAACTTGTTCTAACTTGGAAAAATGTTTTGCAGCACTTAATCTAGAGGCCATTCAAATATGGTTTTTAATGAGGTCTGAAGGTCCTTTGTAGTAGTTCTGGACAAGGGAGAAAAGTGAAAAGCTGCTCACCGGAGTTTGCCACATGAGAGGACACACAGACCTTAACCAGCATGTTGATTAGAGAACCCAAATAAACACCAGTTTAGTAAGACTGTTTCCAAATAGAAACAATTCTCAATGAGCACTATTTTTTAAAACACCAAAACCCTGAAAGTACAATAAAGATGATACTGAGGGTTGATAATGTGCCAACCTGAGTTTCCTTGAATGTATCTTAGACAAGCCAAGAAGGAAAGTGTAGGTATGTAGGCTAATAAATGTCTGGCTTATTTTATCATTGGAGTTGTTCCAGGTTGCTGAGGCAGGAAAGCCAGAGAGTGTTTTGTGTGCCACACTTTGTTCACATTCCAGACACCACAACAAAACAGAGTGGCCAAGCTGCTTATTAAAGCTGAGAACAGCATCCGAGGCAGCCTTCAAGGCTGCAGTTGGTCTGTGAACTGAGAGCCATTCACATCGCATTCCAAACTTGGGCCAAACCAGGGATGGGAAAGTGGGGACTTTTCAATGAATCTACATAAAATCTGTCAGGCTTTGGGGTTGGTGAAAAATTGCATAAAATTGCACTTATCGTTATAATTATATCCTTACAAGAACTAATCCCTCTGATTAGAAACAGCCCCATTAACAAACCAGATGTTTTACCTCTTTTGAGATGGCTGTAGGGGAACCACTTTTCATAACATGCATTAAATAAAATAAATCTCAAAACCATAGAAAAGTACCACTTTCAGAAGTGCTTGTTTTTTAGTGGGAAAAATTGAGAGGAAAGAAAAAAGGACAGGACTCTTTCTTTCTCTCTCTCTCTCTCTCTGTGTGTGTTTTGAGTCTCCTGTGTTGTTGTTATTTTTAAATTAATGGTGCTACTGAAAGCTGAGGGAGAAGCAAGAAGTAGCAGCAGTCTCCATATGCCTCTTTCACTCTGATAGATTAAACCCAAAGATTCAGGAAAATGAATAGGCAGTAACAAGAACAGCGTGGAGGAGTTGAGCATTGTGCTGAAAGAGGGTCTGCTGACAATATATTGTTTACCCCCACCTGATTGTATGTATTTAGCTGTATTAGAAGATCTATTGGCTCTAGAAGAATGTGAAAAGAAGGGTGGAGATGAGGAAGATCAGTGAAGCCTAGGACCTCCTGGAATTTATTTATTCAGCTTATACCCCACATTTCAACCATAAGAGATATTTAAGGCAGCCAATAATGATTCAGATACAAAATAGAATGAGAAAAGGTTAAATTAAAATTAGTACTAAGAATAATCACAATTAGCTGGGAATTAAGGAATAATAGTCCAAAACGTATGGAGGATACCAAGTTTCCTAATACTTCTTCTGTAATCTGCCACACATTTATATAACTCATAGAATTCCTATTTCACTTTTAAAAGGTTAAGAATTTAAAAGGTTTTTTTAAAAAGGTTAACCATTTTTGTTTTTATCTGGTATGTCCTAACTATATATTTTGATTAAAGAGTTCTACCTTAAAAGGCCTCCTTTTGTTGTTTTGCTGTCCCAAGCAATGGATAGGTGACATAGTATACTTGATGAGCTTCAGCTGACCAGGATAGAATCAATGCTTGGATGGGGGAGCATCTAGAACCTTTCTGTACTTTGCCTTGAGTTCTTTCATGGAAAGAAGGTTGAATATAAATATATAAATGTAAAGAAGGAACAAACAATTGAAACAATGGAAGACTGAAAGAACAATAGAAAAAATGATTCCATTCTTTTCCAGACTTGTGAGATCTGAAATAAAAGCATAATCTATCATCAATTCTGAAAAATTCCCTACTGTCAAAATTGGATTGCAATATAGCAACTAATTATTGCATTATCAGGGGTTTTTTTTAAATTGAAAACAATCGTCTTCAAATCCAGAATGACTGGCAAAATTCTGCTAGACTGCTAAGAATATTATCTATGCATCCAGCAATGTAATATTGGTTACAGAAGGCAGAGTCCTAGATAAAATGTGTATTCTCCTGAGGAAAGAGCTGCTATAATTGGGACAATTCAAGGTGTTTTGTAATTAGTCTGAGGTAAAATAGCTCTAAAGTGTCCTGTCTTTGATTCAGAACTTCCACAGAGCTCCACTTCCAAGCTTTCAAGTTCTAGAAAGGACTGTGAAATACATTGTCCATCAAAAAGAAAGGAAATATTGAAATAACAGGTGGGAGATACGGAGAATATGGATGAAGGGATTGACTGTAATGATCCTTGTAATCAGTCTCCCCAATTGCAGTGATGGATAGATCACTGCTACTGCAGTTATACCCCACTGTGACACCACTATTATCCAAGTTCTCTGTATAAGGTGACGTTCTTTCTTTCAAACCATCAAAAATAGCTGATTTTTTTTCAGCTAGTGCTCATTTCCATTCTCATTCAATCCATGTTTGCTTTATACTCCTTCAGTTAACTTGTTTATGCAATTTTCCACTCCCCTCCCATTCCAATCTGTTCCTTTCTTCTTTTCCGTTTACAACATATTCTAATCTTTTATTTTATTTAAAGGTAGTCTAAAAATTCATGCAGAAAATCTACCTATACGGTTGCTAGGAGCAAAAATGACTTGATGGCACATAATCAATCAAAATCTAAAAATTGCCTCTTTTGGGGGGTTTGGCCCTCTTCCATTTTCCTTTTCCAAAATCATTTATTATTCATTACTCCCTGCATTTTTTGTCCGCCAGGTAAATTGTTCTCTGTGTCCCTGTGTTTCTGTCTTCTCCTTAGAAACAACATTTCTCTTCCCCCCATTCCATTTCTTCCTACCACTAAGTATATGGGTTTTACTATAGTAGGCAGTGTCACTGGAGAAACTGAAAACACATGGAGTGGTGATACTGGTGGTGGTCAAGCCATTTCTCCACTACTGATACTGCATCTCCTAGTGTCACCCAGCCATCACTCAGACAATATAAAGTGTGCCTTCAATACTTTTAAATGGTCACAATGATGGTCAGATTAAAGATTAGATAATTCCAAAGTGGGGGAATGTCTTGAGTCAAACTATACTGGTAGAGGATTTCTGGAAAAATTGCAGAACTGGTCTGAGTAAGCAGTTGCTACAATCAAAAGTCTGCGTAATCTGAAAAACCCTGTGATGAAAACCTATGAAGTTTGAATGGCTCATCCCTTTATTACATCTAGCTTTCCTATAAGGAACATTCTCTCTGGTAAAAAGCCAAAACATTTTTGTGTACTTTAATAACCTGAAAGAGGGTAACTCAAAACTTGTACTGTTCTCTAAAAGGTTATTGAGGCCATTAGGTATTTATGTAGGCCCCATACTAGGAAATCCAGGCAGAGCTCTGGTTTCCCTAAGCAATATTCCAGAATAAGGAATGAATTAACACAAGATAAATCAGGCTACTTTCCAAGGTGAAGATCTAGTCACAAAGTGGGTGGAGTGGTCCTTGCACAATCATACTTTATAGCCATAGCAACTTCAGCAAGTGCAAGTGAGAACTAAGGCCCCAGTTGCAAGATATTTTAATTTAGAAGAAAACAACCTTGTAGATGTATTTCCAGTAAGAAAACCATCTACTCAAACAAGAAATAGTCTGTGTAGGCTCATAGCCTATCTATTTTAAAACTTGATATAATTTTAACTTGGAGGGTGATCCTTATTTTTATTTTTTGTTTGTTTAACCTTTACTTCTGATTGTTTGGAAACATCACAATTATATATTTATTTTGATTTTATTTTACAATAGCAACATAGTACCCAACACATACCACTCCAGGTAGTTTATAATAATGACAGTATAAATATAGAGATCAATAGCTTCAAGCCAGTAACCCTGAGTCTAGCAGGTATAACAGAAGATTAAACTACATGAAATACTTAAAAGGTAGCATACTGTTGTCTTCCTAATGCTTATTTGTATGCATCTATGTATGACATTGATCATCATCAAGAGTACCAGGGAAGGTTTCATTTCCCCCCAACCATTTCCTTTGGAGTATCTCCGTTCTTCAGTGTAAGTATTTCAGAAAAATAAAAACTTCACTGATACCAAATGAAGTTTGTTTGTTTTTTAATTCACATGTAAAGTGGTCAAGGAGAGAAGGTTTAAGGCTCCTCACTCTATCCATAACTATCCCAGTCAGGATGAAGGGACTCCTTCACTTGAAATGTAAACCAAAACAAAATGCAGTGACACATGAGTTAATTAACATACCCTGTAGTTTGATTTAAGGACAGTGCCACTTAGTGATAATAGCACTATTCACACAGTCATCTACCTTTTCAGAAATCACTTAGACTTTAAGTAAACTTATTGTGAAAGGGTCTAATTAGCCTCTCCTGATCTAGTGCCTTACAAATATGTTAGATTGAGTTCTGGGAAGAGCAGTCTTGTCTGGCAAACATCAGGCAAGTAGGTATAAGGAGGATGCCCTAAAAATGCAATAATTTGTTGAAAATATTTGAATGCATGACACCTATATATACTATAGGGCTTATTTTCCCAGATCCCCATATCTGCCACTGAATTTTATTTTTCACCTAAATTCAGAAGTTTCTCTAGCTCACCTTTTCAGAATGCTGAATTTTGTACACAATTCTAAACAGAATGGGTAAAATATATATCTCCCATATATTATCAGATATATGCCACCATGCACAAATGGATTTAATATTTGAATGTTGTTACAATTCTTTGATGCAGAGAATGAGAAGTTGTGGCAACAAGAATGACCAGATCAATGCTGCCTATAAGATATTCCTTAGGAAGAAAATGAGGTTAAATGTGGCTATGTATTCAGATAGCTCTGACTTCCATTAACTCTTAATAGACTGTTTCTGAACTCCATAGTATAATCTGGAGTCCTTCTCTCTACTGTTCTTCGATATGATGCCATAAGTATGCAGGTTCTCTGCAATGTACATCAAGATAGGTATCTGCATTCTCAGTCATGGGCATTAACTGCTCCTGCCCTGTGTTCATGATGGCTTGATTCTAAATCCATTTAAGAAGATTGTGTCTGGACTGAGATAATTTTACAACAGCTTGCAAGCTATTCAGTCAGGACTTCAGGCTATTGCGTCCTCTCATTGGACAATTCCCCTATTATTGTGCCCTCTCACCTTCATTTTCTAGGAAAGCAACTGCCAATAATTATTGTTCCTGGACATATTTCTTCCTAGATATATATATTTTTGTGGGTGTGAGTGTGTGGTGAGCAAAGATCTTAAGCACTGTGCTATTTGAGTACAGCAGTTCAAGTGTAATGCAAGTAATGAACATTTATATGTGCTTCATCGACTACAGGAAAGCTTTTGATTGTTTTGACCATGACAAACTATGGAGAGCCCTAGCAGACCTTGGGGTGCCACTACATTTGATGAAGTTGGTAAAATCACTGTATGTAAATCAGGAAGCCACTGTATGAACTCAATATGGAGACACTGATTGGTTCAAGATCAAGAAAGGTGTGCAACAAGGTTGCATTCTGTCACCTTTCTTATTCAACTTGTACGCCAAAGTGATCTTCAGGAAGCTGGAGCTAGATGAATAAAAAATTGGGGTAAAAATTGGTGGAAGAAACATCAATAAGCTTCAATATGCGGATGATACAACCCTTTTCTCAGAAACCCACGAAGGTCTAAAGCACCTAATCATGAGACTCAAAGAAGAAAGCGAGAAGTTTGGCCTCTTTCTGAAGATCAAAAAGACCAAACTCATGACAACTGCAAGGAATGGAAACATCACAATAGTAACTGATGGAGAGGTGGTGGAATGCATGGAAGAATTCACCTTTTTAGGATCACTGGTCAATCAAAATGGTGAACGCAGCTAAGAAATTAAACACCAAATCATGCTGGGTCACACAGCAATGATAAGCATGAATCAAATTTGGAAAAACAAGGATGTCAGCTTGATGACTAAGTGTAGACTAGTCTGCACTATCGTGTTCCCCATAACTACATATGGCTGTGAAAGTTGGATGATGAAAAAGTTGGATAGAAGGAAAATTGATTCATCTGAACTATAGTGTTGGAGGAGCTTCTTGAGCATCCCTTGGACTGCAAAGATAACAAATAAAGAAGTGTTGAAGCGCATAAAACCGGTCATGTCACTAGAAGGAAAAATAACAAAACTTTGACTTAGTTACTTCGGTCATGTCATGAGATCAACATCGTTGGAGGAAGACGTTATGCTTGGAACGGTCAGTGGCAAAAGATGACAAGGATGCCAAAGAACCCGCTGGTTGGATGTAATCAAAGCAGACACAGGCCAAAATATAAAGCAACTGACAGAAGCTGTACAAGATCGAAAATCATGGAGAGAGCTGGCTTATGGAATCAATCACCAAGGGTCGGATACGACTGAATGAATAATTCAATTCAAATGGAAGTGTAGAAACTATTAGAGTGCATAAAAACCAATGGCTCAGTAAAAGGGGCAGTCCTTCCTCTACAAAATAGCCAATGAACTGCTGAGTTTAGCCAACAACAGTCTGAATTGACAAGAGCTCTTGAGCTGACATAACAGGGAAAAGTGTACTTTGGAAGTGGAGCAGAAAAACACGCCCAGAGATCATTTTGAAGATGCTTGGGGGATTTATTGAGTGTGACACTGTCTGTTTCCACCCTCCACAAATAGTTACCTGCCCATTCTGGCAACGGGACAATCCTATCTTATGGGCACCTTGATGCATAATCTCTTCATTTATTTTACAGCATGAGAAATCCTGAGAGAGATGGAGAGTGATAACAGGGTCACAATGGAGATGGAAAGATTAAGGAATAGAATGGTAAGAGGGCAATTTTGTTTGTGTTCTTCATTTGACATTTGCCCACAACTGTCTATTTCACTGCAGTGGCAGTACTGCAGTACTTTTGGAGTGGTACAAGGAAGATAGACAGACAGACAGACAATAGAGATAGCTAGATGATAGAGATGATAGAGATAGACATAGATATAAAATTTGTAATGCAATGTTAAGACAAACTACATCGAAGGCCCTATGATGAATAAGTCATTCATGGAATAATAATTTTCTATAATGAAATTGCTACTTGGAAGGCTCATGACAAAGAATAAAGCATAATACCTACTGCATTTAATATGAGATTATGAGGCATATTGTAAAACAAAAATTTGCCATTACCAGAGACCTAGTCATAGAGGTACCAAAGAGAGAGAGGATATTCTAGAAAAAACATATGTTTTTGACCATCTATAACATGGCAGTTGTGAGCTCCAGTTTGCAGTGTATTTGTTGATTTTTTGAGGGCCAGCATTTGTCTGTGATCCTGCACACTAGCACATAAAGCTCATACCAGTCTTTCATAAAATATTAACCATTTGCTAGTGCTAATCAGGATGACTGAAGGTCTTTGCTTCTTTTTAAAATTATGTCCTTCTTACCCACATCATTATGGAGATACTGTAACCCCTGCCCCAACTGCATGCATATTTACTCCTGCCATCCATATGGCAGGCACTATGCCTATCAGGAACTTCAAATCAGGGCTGCAACTAAGGTCTGTGTCACCCGGGGCAAACATGGATTCCGTGCCTACTTTGGCGCCTCCCCAGCACTCATTTGGCGCCCCACCAGCGTGGCGCCCGGGGCACAAGCCCCACTTGCCCCCCCCCCCCCCAGTTATGGCCCTGCTTCAAATGATACATGTTTGAAACAAAGATTTTACTCCGCAGTGCACAGAGGCAGCAATTGCCTTAAAGAACCCAATAAAAGCATGCAGAGAAGTAAACCACCTCATTACAGGAAAATACCTTAGATTTATTACAGACTGACCTGGCATTCAAAAGCTACAGCCAGAACCAAGGGCCAACAAGGATGTGATAAGTTGGTTTAGAGGTGAATACTGAAGGCTAGATGTCAGGACAACTCACAAGTAGCATCCAAAATGCATCCCATCCTGCGATTCCTGCCCTTTGCAATCTCAATGCTCCTGACTTCCACCTCTTCTCCCCCAGTTCCTCCCACCTCCAGTTTCTCCCTCTCAGGCTGAGGCATTCATGCACCTCACTCACTCCTCTACCCACTCACAGCACACCCACCATGCACCTTAACTGCTCACAGCACCAGCCAAACAAGCTAACAAATGACAAATAAAACAATAAACAAAACCAGTAACTTCACACAGCCTTGAGCCCTTGATAACCACCAGCAGCTTCTGGACACTAGATATACAAGACCATAAGGGCAAACATTCTTAGATGGAAGAAGATGAACTGATCTTGGTTAGGAAGAATACTGACAGTAAAAATGAAATTTTTTACAAGGGTTAACTTCCTATGTCAAATGAACCAATAAGAATTGTTGAAAATACGGTTTGCTGAATGTGGGGCAAAGACAACTAGGCAATTTCATCTAGCTAAAGAAACAAGCAAGTGCTAAATTTAAGATATTACAGGATGTTAAAGAAAGAGGGGGATTGGCCCTACCAAATCTGAAGTTATTCTATCAGGCCAGCTGTTTGATCTGGATTACTGAATGGATTGTAGCATCATATGGCTGGCTTGTACCTATGGAAGTAACAGGACTCATAATTGGCACGCAGGTGAAAAGAAGTGGTACAAGTATAAACAATTACTATATTAGAAGTAGCTCATTAAATGTATGGGATAAATACAAAATCAGAATATATCTTCTGTGGCTTCAAAATTGAATATGTATTTTCATGAAGAAAAATATGCTAAAAATGCTCAGTGGGGAGAAAACTCTTAACAATCCGCAAGGCTTAACTATTAACAAAACAAAACAAAAATGAAATCATTCACGATTCTCTGTTTAGAATGGTAAGAACGGCCTTCTTGGTTTCAGTATATCTAAATGAGCAGTACAGTCCAGGAAGAATTATAAAAACAAGGTGGTATGCTCTGAGATTTGACAGAATTTGCATTATTTATTTGGTTATTTATTTATTTATTGGATTTTTGAGGCCATGCGATTCCAGAAAGAGTCTGGGCAAAACACTTATAACATAAAATACTGAATACCTGCTAGGGCTTATACATAATGGAATTTATTTATTTATTTATCAAATTTTTATCACCGTGCATCTCCCCCGCATGGGGGACCCTGGGTAGTTCACAATAAAAACAATTTAAATGTCAATAAAATCATAAATACAACCAATAATCAGTCAGCATAAAATGCAATAAAGTCCAAGCCATGGCGGATCTAATTCAAACCATAAGGGAATAAAACCAGTCCCCGTAGAACTACGGAATCAACCAGCCCCAAGAATGGCTCTTCCCCTCCCCGTTCCAGGCAAGGTAACAAAACCAGGTCTTCAGCTGTTTTCTGAAGTTCAGGAGAGAGGGGGCTAGCCTCACTTGTGGGGGAAGGATGTTCCAAAGGGCAGGAGCTGTTGCAGAAAAGGCCCATGTCCTGAACCCTGCCAGATGGAATTCTCTTACGGACGGGGTCCGCAACATGCCCTCTCTGCACAATTGGGTGGGACGGGCTGATGTAATGGGGGTGAGACGCTCCCATAGGTAACCTGGACCCATGCCATGTAGGGCTTTAAAGGTGATAACCAACACCTTGAATTGGACCCGGAAGCAAACTGGCAACCAATGCAACTCATGCAGTAAAGGTGTTATGTGTGCTGATCCTGGAGCACTCATCACTGTTTGTGTGGCCGCATTTTGGGCCAACTGAAGCTTCCGGATAACCTTCAAGGGTAGCTCCATGTAGAGCGTGTTGCAGTAGTCTATATGGGAGATGACCAGGGCGTGAGTGACTGTTCAAAGGGCCTCTCACTCCAGGAAGGGGCGTAACTGGTGCACAACACAAAGTTGTGCAAAGGCCCTTCTGGCCATGACTGCCACCTGCTCTTCGAGCAGGAGTCATGAGTCCAAGAGGACCCCCAAGTTATGCACCGAGTCTGTCTGGGGCAGTGCAACCCCATCCAGAACTAAAGATGGCAAATTCCTAGGAGCTGAGGGGCCATTAACCCACAGCCACTCCGTCTTACCAGGGTTCAGCTGAAGCCTGTTGTTCCCCATCCAGACCCCAACAGCCCCCAGGCACCCGGAAAGGGCAGACACAGCATCACTTACTTCCCCCGGGATGGAGATGTATAACTGAGTATCATCAGCATACTGATGATACCTCAACCTATGGGGACGGATGACCTCACCCTGTGGTTTCATGTAGATGTTAAATAGGAGGGGAGAAAGTACTGAACCCTGCAGCACCCCACAGAGGAGGGGCCGTGGGCCCAACCTCTCCTCCCCTATTAACACCGACAGGGACTGGCCCTGGAGAAAGGAGGTGAACCAGCATAAAACTACGCCGCAGCCCACCCCCAACTCCCTGAACCGACCCAACAGGATACCATGGTTGATGGTATTGAAGGCTGCTGAGAGGTCAAGGAGAGCTAGGATAGATGCACTTGTATTAATGAAATATGATCCAAAGGCTGAACAGGTTAAAGGCTGTGTGACTGAATGGATGAAGAACTTAAACAGGACAACTGATATGCAACAATGAGAATATGAATGGAAGACAGGCCTCAGATTTACTGTGAACAAAGAAAACTTGGTCCAAAATGTTATTCCATTTGTATATTACCCCAGTACATTACCCCGGAAAATGTTCCATTTTTTTTTAATCTGTTCAATCATGTCCAATTCTTGGCAGGAGATGAGTCCCTGCAGTTTTCTTGGCAAGATTTTTCAGAAGTAGTTTGCTACTGCCTCCTTCCTAGGTCTGAGAGAAAGTAGGCAGGACTAGAACTCATGGTCTCCCAGTTTCTAGCCTAACCCCTACACCAAACTGGCTTACCGAAATGGCCACATACATATCTGTATTTTGTAATTTATGTGTATCTCTTCTTTTTTCCCTTCTTTTCTTTTTATGATACTTAATTTTTTTTAAAAAAGAAGGCAGAAAGAGATATTTTTTGCTGCTATCTAGAGTTCATTTGGATTTGTGCATCCCAGGCTATATATTAGCCACTTTAAATAATTCCTGCGTTCTTCCAGCCCCAATAAAACTGCTTCAGAAGTGCACAGAAAGAATGTGTGTAGATTATTAGCAGAGGAGCTGGCTGCAGGCTGCCACCACCAGTTCTCCAAATCTCTTTATTTCTTTATTTTTAACGAGAAAGGCTTATGAGGGGAATGTTTGAGTTGGAGTTTCCATCCTACTCACTTCGGAATCTTACAGTGCTGTTGTATGCTCTGGTCCATTTCACTTTCCTTGAGTGTTTCTAGATAATGTTACCGTCAGTAAAGCTGCCCCATAAGATCCAATCAAAACAGCATTTGCAAAACAGCCCAGCTTAGTTACATATTAATCAGTTTTAACAGCTGAACCAATGATGCAGGTAGGGAATTTTAGACTCCTGTCTTAATGGATTTATGCCCCATCTTTCTTTAGTTGGTGGTGTGATGACTTCATTTACTTGTAAAATTGCAACAAGTTACTTCAGGCACGTTTGGCAGCCTTCTTGCTTATTCTGCTGGATCAGGCCTTGTACTGTACAGCTGTCCTAAAATTCTACAATCAAAGCAGATTAGATGGCCTATCACTTTTGGAAATAAAGTAAATTAACTTTTGTAAAATCCAACCTGCTGCATAGCTCTAACTTGGCTTCCACAAGCAGGTCTTGTGAGACTTTAACATTACCCCCCCGCCCCGTTGTTTTTTTTAAGGTATGTTTTCTCAACTAAAGGCGCTTCCTGGTTTGGATTTAGGGGACTGCATTTGGGTCATTGGCAGACTAAGCAACAGATTACTAAACTAGAATTTACCAACCCAGTAAGATAATTAAGATTTAAATTTACTTTTCTGCCTTAAGCAGCATTAATTACTGTAATGCAGATACTAGGAGAGGCATCTAAAAGCAGCTGCTTAATGCCTGCTGTTGAGAGCTTGGTGCCCAGAGCAAATGACCTATTTCCCGTGTGGGCAAGCCAGCCACAAACATTCCATGATACATGTCAAAGTCTACCCTCTGCACATAAGTAACATTTTGATTATTATTCAACAATTTAATTGTGCATTGTATGTCCTTATATTAACTTTTCAAACCTTTTTTTTTGTTACTTGCAGAACTTTGCATTAGAGAAAAGTCTTATCTTTTACTGTTACTGCTTAGAGCAGGGTTTCTCAACCTTTGCATTTTTAAGATGTCTGGACTTCAACTCCCAGAGTTGAATTCTGAGAGTTGAAGTCCAGACATCTTAAAGTTGCTAAGGTTGAGAAACACTGGCTTAGAGTATGCTGGATGTTTTCTTTACAGAGACAGGCCCAGCACTGGAGTTGTTTTTGCTCTGGGATCCAAAAGTATAGGTTCATTTGCCAAATTAGTGCATCGCTGGTTCTTAAAAAAAAAACAAAAACCAGGAAAAATATCTTAATACCAGTTAGGAACATATTAGTACAACATTAATTATGAAGTGGAATGTGTCAGTATTAAATGAGTTATGATTTGGCAAAGGCCTGTAAACTATAATCAGATACTTAATAAACTCTAGACATGCAGCTGCAAAAACTCCTGGATCTTTGCCACCTTTTATTAGAGTGGCGCCCAGCGATGCTGTGCAGTGAAGGGTCTGTCAGCATTTCCATTATAAAATTCACTTTTAAAGTTCTTGGTAACTTCCTTTCTTGTTACTCACATCAAGCCAAAACTTGACATTCAGATACTTTAGAAACCTTCTCTTTGATGCAGCAATCTTCCTTAAGTTACTTCTGGTATTGTTTTCATCTAAGCAGAGTGGGAAGAAATGTCTGACCTAATGTCTGGCCAATTGATTCTCTCTACTCAGAAGAAGTAGGCACAGGATAAATGACTGGCCACCATTACTGGAACTGAGGAACCTTCATAAATTTAAATTTAAATATGAGTTTTGTAATTTCAATAACATTGTTAATATGTGTTGTTTGTTTGTGTTTCTATTAGTTATTAGTTTATTTTTGACAAAGGGCAAAGAAGAAGGCTTTCAAACAATGTGGTCATTTTTTTTAGTAGCTTTGTTTATTATATTAATTCCCAGGCTGCTTCCCCCTTCTTAAGTCATGTTGTTAACACACACACACACAGAGACACTTCATAAAGCCCAATTAAACTTTTTTAAAAAATGAATAAATAAAATGTTTCATGCCATAGTGACCAGGTGCTAACGGCTTCACCCCCCTGCTATGGGTAGCACTTAAAGCAGTGTCATTCCTCTTGTTCTGATGGATAACTTCTGCATCAAAGAAAATAATTGCATGTGCACAGCCAGTTGAAGCTTTGTACATTTTAACTGGAAGAAGAGTAGCAAGGAAATTCTTGGGGATGGTGGTGAGTGAGGGGAGCAAATGATGGAGTTAACAGCTTTTCATCTGGAAAATATAGGGAAAAGAATTAAGGGTTAGGGTTCTGTTTGGATCTATTTAGAACTGCAGAATCTTCAGTAATCTCAAGAAATAAACTTGGATTGGCAAGAGACAGCCCCTCATATTGCGCTCACTTCAGAAATTAAGAATAGAAGTGAATATCTGTTGTGGTAACTGCCCATGACACGCAGGCAGATTTGGGCTAACATTTTAAAAGCATATTGGTATCTGTGCAAAAATTAGAAAAAAGGCCAAACACTTAAGTAGCTTCAGCATGTGCTTGCAGCCAGGTTTAAATCTCTACCATTAAATCAACATGTCTGTTATTAATAGCCTTTGTCTTAATTTGCTTAGTTGAAGGGGACAGTCTGATGTTTTATGAACAATCCCGGTCTAAAATGTATTCAATCCCTTTAAGATTGACAAAAGCTTTCCTTCCTCATCTAGAAACTGGCAGATTAATTTGCTTGTTGGAATATAATTGTTTTGCCTAGGGTAAGAAAACTTGATTAAACTCTTTTTAAATTAGAGACAAATACAATCAGTGTATTTTTAAAATATAGAACACTAAAGAATAATCATCTAATATTTGTCATAATTTTAAAAACTGTATAGGTATTAAACACATGCTTTCAAAAGCAGTTTTTGGAAGAATAGATTATTTTATTATTTTTAATAAAAGTGCAATTATTATGATTAAAAGCTTATTACACTTTTCATTCTTCCTAAACAGATCTACATGGCACAGTTGGGGTGCTGAAATAGATTGTTACTAATTTAGCAATTGAAGAGCCATTTGGTGTAGTGATTTAAGGCATCAGGTAGAAACTGGGAGACCGTGAGTTCTAGTCCCACCTTGGGCACAAAGTCAGCTGGGTGACCTTGGGCCAGTCACTCTTTCTCAGCCCTACAAAGGAGGCAAACTACTTCTGAAATCTTGCCAAGAAAACTGCAGAGACTACTCCAGGCAATCTCTGAGAATCAGACATGATTGAACAGCAGAAAAAAAATTGGCAATTAACTCATACTGCTTTCTCCCCATTTCATTCCCTTCTAATTATATGAAACTGCCCAGGGTTTGCATGAATAATCTAGTGTCTGATACTGTTTCTGAATCAGAAAAATAACATAATGAGTTTAGGTTAGATTTTTCCCTCTGGCATGAATAGCAGAAATACATCAGCAACTGTTTTTGGCCCAATATGGAGGTGCTGTGATGGGAAATGTCATACCAGCTGAAATTTTCATTTATTTGTTCTGTTATTCATGGGAAATGGAGAATTGAATCTGATGAGTTATAGGAGAAGAAGAATTAAAGCATTTTACTCTGTGGGTTTTTGCTTTAATTCTACATAGGAATTTGTCTGCACATGGTACACTGAAGTGGGCTGAGGGACGCGGAGAGCCATATAAGCATTTCTGTACACAATAACATTTCTGTATACTTCTTTGTACATTCTGTACAAAGTTCAAAAAGAGAATCTGAAATTGACTTTTTCTTACAGTTAAGAATTCTACCTTATCAGAACTTCCAATCACTGGAGTTTTGTGTTCAGCCAAACATACTTACAAAGCCCCTTTCAGATATTTGTGCTGAATGTGAAAAGATCTGAAAGGCTACCATGCATACAGCGTTACTTAAGGGCACTCCCATGTTCCCCAGCTCAATTTTCTCTCAGGTAATGCATCCCCACCTTACAGGATGGATTAGGAAAATGACTGTACACAATTTGCTTCATGAGCTAAATAGTAAAGTAGAATAGGATAATTTTTCAAAAGATTAAAAAAATATGAAGTAATAACTAATCAACCTATGATGTCTTGCTATTCCTAAAGTTCTAATCTGGAAGAAAATTACTGTTTTCTATGATCATTTATACCACTAATTCTTTTTATTGAGGTGTGGGCCTAAAGCCAGGCAACCATTCATTACTTTATGAAGGACAAGAGAGCTCCTCATGTGTACAGGATGGTAATTGTGTGCTGATCACTCTCACTGGTATCCTCAAGAGTTTCACTGAAGTGTAATTGTCTACCTTTATGCTAATTTGATTACTACTTTATATTAATCTTTTAATAGGAGTTGTGTAACATGTATTTATAAACAAATTATTTGAGGAGTAATCAGAAAAATATAAAACTATCTTGCTACAACCCAAATGTATTCTCCTTCACTACTGGTCATCTTATAACATATTGTTTTGGTGTTCACATGCAAGGCAAATATCATGACCAAGATGCTACCTGTGTGAAATTAAAAGCATTTCCAGAGCTTCATCATCTGTTTTCCATCACACTGTTTTGAATGGAAAGTTATATTTTAAGGGCATTATTTATAACCTGTTAATACTTATTCTCCCTTTGAAGTAAAGAGTCTGGTGAAATAAATGTGTGAGCTTTGCCAATTTTATGAAATGTTTTTGAAGATGCTATTTGACCTCCTGAAACTAGTCTTTTCTTAGTGTTTGGATACTAAAATGTAAAGCCCATTATTATAGAAGAAAGTGAAACCATTCTGAATCTCATGATCAGAATATGGAATTATAGGACAATTAAAATCTGGTGGTTTTTTGTTCATGGTTTCCCATTGCAAAGAAGATTGCAGCTACATTAATCCAAACATGGTTCCATTAGGAGCAGAGAGGCTGGTGTGTGCAAACTTGTCTTCCCTACAGATTTCTTTTTGATAATTTCTGAAGCAGGCTACATCCAATGCCAACTCTAAGTTTCAGGAGGGTCAATGGATAAGACATCTCAATGAACCCATTTCTTCCTCTATGTAACTATTATTGCTGTTTTCCTTTTCTCTCTACTAGTCTAAAAGTATCCTAGAAGAGGACAGGGATTACCCCTCTTCTTTATTGCTCAACAAATCTCTCACCATTGAAAGAGGGCAATGGACTTGGAGCATCAAGAAGAACATGCATTTGGAAGAGGACTCATACATGAGAGTTAAACTTAACTCAGAGATTTGATCTTAGTTCAGAGTTAACACTGATTTGATATCATATAATCAGTCAACAAATGCCTTACAATGCCAGCCTTTGATCTGATAAAGAAGCTGAAATGTGCTGCTATAATAAATTGTGTGTGTGTGTGTGTGTAAAACCACTGCATAGGACCAGAACATTTAAGAATTTGAATTTTGTTAGAATAAGGCTTATCAATTAAAGCAATGCTAATGAAGTTCAAGAGTACTTTACATTATGATCAGTAGTGTTCTGGTTCTTTTTCTGCTACTGTAAATGAAAAAAGTGCTCTGACTTGATCTGAAGTACAAACCCTGATGTTCTCTGATCAATGTCCAGGAACCATGGGATTTTTCAAATTTCTGCTTGTGATGTTGGAAGGCTCCAGAAGCTGGAACACTCCCTTGGATTCCCTTCCACCCCCCCACCCCCCCCCCCACCCCCGTTTCTGCAGATTCAGTATTTGGAGGAGAACATTTCTGAATCACATTCATATTCAGAGAGAATGTACATCAGTCTTGTAGCTGCTTCATTGCAGCTGCTTCATTGCATTTCAGTCTTTACTGGAATAGAACAGAGAATGATACTCTATTCTCATTTTCTGTAAGTTTGTGCTCTGAAAAGACCAGTAGATTTGCCTTGTGTTTTGCCTATTGCTGTAAACTTTCTGGCATTTTTCCACAACAAAAATAATTAATCTGGAATAACAAATGGTATGGACCAAATGATTTTCAATATGTTTAAACTTCAGTGTGCTCAGAAACTGGTAACACTGATTTCAGCTGTAGCTTTGCCAGAAAAGCTTCCCAAAAGGATGACACATACCGGGTCTCTTGAGTAATTCTCAAGAGTTTGCCTTTGCCGAAAACATTTTGGCATATATTAGTATATGATCTGTTTCCTAATTTTCCCTAATTGGACAAACCTGCATAGGAGACATCTCAAGAAAGGTAATGTGCAAATACAGTCTTGCCCAACACAGTATAGTCCCTATCCCCATTCTGGGGAACTGCCAAAATTCCAAAATTTAGTAGTTTAGTAATTTCAGGGCACATTGGCCACATCTAGTTTTTCCTGTCCCTTAAATAAAAAATCTTGGCTCAAAGCTGGCTACCACCTGAAAGTCAAAGCATTGTGGGAAATGAGTGGCAGCTAGACCCAACCAGTCAGAGCTATACAGAGCAATATGATTCCAAACAACTGCCATCAGCAGATATATCAGGCTCTGAGCTAAATTCAATTAACCTTTTTAGATTTTAATAATTTCTGGGGGGTTGTTTGTTTTAATGGAGAAGGATGTTCATCCTTCCCTAAGAACATACTAATATCCTCAGATATTTTTTTTTAATGGGAAAGAACTTAACAATTTTAAAATAAAATAGAGGGGAAAGGGAAGCAGAGAGTTTTATCCATCCATGCAGAGGACTTTTAGCACTTCAGGTTTGAATTCCTATATCTCCAATCATGTTAATAGTTCTGAATAAGAGCTGTCACCTCTTTTTCTTGATAGGGTTCTCATCTTTAACAGGAGGACAGGTAAATACAACAGATTTATTTTCATGCTTGAAATTTAGCTGATGAGTTATTGGGGTAAAATTTGCCAGGTTCTTCATAACAGGAGGTTAAGATTTGAAAAAGGGATTAAACTAGGAAGAATGGAAAACTACCATATTCACTTCTGAATATACTTGTTTAGGATTTTATTTTTTTCTGACAAGACATCATTTATGTACAGCCTAAATCAAATACTTAATCCAGCCTGACAGCCATCCTGAACAGCTACGTCACTTCAAAGGGTTCTGTTATTAAAGTGCTTGTCTTGCCAAGAAAGGGGAGAAAATTATTGTCCATCTTTCTCCATCTCCTCCTCCTCTGGTGGAAAAAAGGCTTTCCCAATAAAAGTAACACAAATGCTGTAAGACCTGGGAAATGTGCTTGAAGTTGTTATAATGAAATTGGCAAACCTGAGAAGAATTAATTCTTTGCATACTTTTCAGCAACCAAAGTTATCCTGAATTCTCAGTGCATGGAAACTCTGTTTCTGTATATTTAAAAAAAAGTCCTCATAGAATGATTGCCTAAATGTATAATAATTCACTTTCTGCACCTACTTGTTCTTTGTTTTTATTACTTTTCCTTGCAGATGTTGCTGTTTCCAATTAGGACTGTAGCCCCTGCCCTTGACTGTTAATAACTATTTTGCCGTAAGACATATCTCATTTGCTAACTGGAAAAGGCAGGCTAATGGTGCCTACATGTTGTTTGGAGTGCATCGGTGAAGCCAACTCCCAGGGCCTGTAATCTCTGGAATGCTTGACTCCTTCTTAGGTCAGTAATTGAGTATGTTGGAATTTGCCGGAGCAGCAGGTCCAAGCCTGACTTCAGGATGCTTTGAGGTGCAGACCCGAAGGGTCAGCCAAATAATTGCTTTTGGGGGACAAAAAGAAAACGGAGGTTGCAATTTTCCATCAGCATCTGAGACTTATGGTGCAATGAACCACTTGAAAGACAATCCTTGCCACAATATGGCTGGTGTCCGCATGTGTCTTTCTTCACAGAATTATAACTGAACCTATCTTAATGATCATTATATTATTCTCCTCATCAGAATGTCACAAGCATGATAGAGAAAAACAGACGTAAAATAAAAAGAGGTCTGACAGCAGACTGTTCAGAGTTCATAAAGGTGCCATACCACTATATTTTAGTTTATTAGAATCACAGTTAGAAGGTGGCTTTTAGGCCATCAAAGCTGATCCTCTTCTCAATGCAGGGATCCAAATTAAAACATCCCTCACAGACAGCTCTCTGGTCACTGCTTTAGTGCACTCAGAAAACGGAGCCCATCATCACTTCTCTGGGGAATGGGTTCCATGACTGAACTGTTCTTACCCTGGGGGTATTTTTCCATAACATCCATCCAGAATATGCCTTCCTATAACTATGTTCTGCATTCTGGAATCACGGAGTACCACTTTAAATCTTATTTTGTGGGACATCTTTTCAGGTGTTTAAACAGTACTATCATATTCCCACTGAGTATTTTCTTCTCAAGGCTCAGATCCTTCAAGCACTTAAGTTTCTAGATCCCTTGTCATTGTTACCCTTTTCTGAATCTGTTCCATTTTTAACAAATCCTTCTTAAAATGTGGATCCCAGACTGGATTCAATACTCAAAAGGGGTCTGATCATCACAGAATAAAGCAGAATTACTAATTTCCATTATTGGGAAACTATATTTCTATTAAAGTAGTCGTTTTATTTTATTTTATTATTTTTTGCAGCTACGTTCACTGCTGACTTCCATTCAGTTTGCAGTTTACTCCTTTTCCAAGACCTGTACTATTGTGAAGCAGGTAAAAAGGTAAAGGTTTCCCTTGCACAGTTGTGTCTGACTCTAGGAGGCGGTGCTCATCTCCGTTTCTTAGCCGAAGAGCCAGCGCTGTCCGAAGACGCTTCCGTGGTCATGTGGCTGGCATGACAGGCACAGAACGCTGTTACCTTCTCACGGAAGTGGTACCTATTTATCTACTCACATTTGCGTGCTTTCGAATAGCTAGGTTGGCAAGAGCTGGGGCGAGTGTGGGAGCTCACTCCGTCATGCGGCACTCAGGTCTTGAACTGCTGAACTTGCAACCTTCCATGAAGCAGGTATCCTACACTATATGCAGTATCTGTGCATTTGATAGTTTCCTATATGAAGTACTTTGTATTTATCTCCGCATAGTTAAAGCAATGGTGTTCCCCGTAGTAACATATGGCTGCGAGAGCTGGACCATAAGGAAGGCTGAGAGAAGGAAGATAGATGCCTTGGAACTGTGGTGTTGGAGGAAAATTCTGAGAGTGCCTTGGACTGCCAGAAGATCCAACCAGTCCATCCTCCAGGAAATAAAGCCAGACTGCTCACTTGAGGGAACGATATTAAAGGCCAAACTGAAATACTTTGGCCACATAATGAGAAGACAGGACACCCTGGAGAAGATGCTGATGCTAGGGAGAGTGGAGGGCAAAAGGAAGAGGGGCCGACCAAGGGCAAGGTGGATGGATGATATTCTAGAGGTGACAGACTCGTCCCTGGGGGAGCTGGGGGTGGCGATGACCGACAGGAAGCTCTGGCATGGGCTGGTCCATGAAGTCACGAAGAGTCGGAAGCGACTAAACGAATAAACAAACAAACAAAATTCCATTCTAGTATTTTCAGCCCCTTTCTCAAGACTTCCTTTAACTGAGCCAACAGCCATGCCTTCTACCCCATATTTATTGTAACAAGCTGCTGGCAAGATACTGATTCCATTACAGGGAAAAGGCTGAACCATTCAATTCCTATTCTGCATCTGTCTTTTGCAAAGGAAAAGTGATCCAGCCTGTCAGAATCCACGCTGGGGGAGGGGTGCAGAAGAGAAATACAAGTCAAGATATATAAGCAGTTGGTAAGAGAATACTGAGCTGCTCTGAGTGAATTCAGGTCTCTGGACCAGATGGTTTACAGCTCACTGTGCTAAAGGAACTGGTGGATGTGCTCTCAGAAACACTGACTGTAACCTTTGAGAGCTCCTAGAGTACAGGGGAAGTGCCTGAAGATTGGAGAAGAGCTAACATTGCTTCAATCTTTTATAAAAGGAAAAAAAGTGGACCCAGGAAACTATAGACTAATCAGCTTGGTGTCAGTACCTAGGAAAATCCGAGAACAGATAATCAAGCAGTGGGTTTGCAAGCCCTTAGAAAGGAACTAGAAGCCAGCATTGGTTTGTTAAAAATAGGTCATGCCAGAAGAGTCTTATTGCTTTTTTGTTATTGCAAGTCTGACTGTGCTTACTTATGTAAATTAGGGAGGTGTCTGCCTGAGTCCCTTGTGCATATCTTCTTATTTTGGACTAAAACATTTTTTTTCCTTTGTTGTTTTGGTTAAGGATCTGGCCTGTCCCTGGCAAGGTAATCTTCTTTACTCTCTACATTTTTTGACAAAGTTACCAGATTAGCAGACCAAAGGAATGCTACTGATGTGGTCTACTTAAGCTTCAATACATTAGGGTATTTGATAAAATTGACCATATTCTCCTTCTTGATAAAATGGAACAATGTAGAATGGATAGATTTGTGGTTAGTGAACAACAGTACCCAGCACATAGTCCTTAATGGATCAATGGCTACATGGAATAAGTTATGCAGTGGGGTACTCCAGGATTCTGTCCTGGGCCCAGTGTTCCTCAACATTTTCATAAAATGGTGGCAGAAGAGATACCTAGACCATCACTGGAAGAAAATGAAGTGAATCTGTCCAGGCTTGGGTAAGAGCCTTTATTGAGGATTACACCATGACAATAAGAGTGGCAAAACAGAATTATTTTCCTGCTCTTACTGGGTCTACAGACTGCCGTCTGTCAGACGTATTTAAGGTAACTTATTCTTTTCTGGGTAGGACTGGATTGAAAGATCACAGCAGGGCTGCAGCAAGGATTTTCCACAGCATATGTTGGATAAAATTGCTTAGATCCACTTGGAGTTGGATGCTACTGCTCAGGTCTTATGGAGTTGGCTGAGGCATAGTCTGATGTGGTTATCTGGAAAGAGTTTGATCCTGTTGGCTCTAAGGAAACAGACAGGGTCTTTGAAGCTGTATGTCCATGTGCATTTAAATCCATAACCTTCCTGGCTTGTGAAGGCCCTCTGGGTGATGGCATATGGTTGGATTCAAAAGTTGGTGAACTCATCTTTGAGACACAGGGTGATCCTGCTGGACCCAAACATGCTGGATGGTTTCAGGCCTGTCTCCAACTTTCTCTTTTCAGGGTAAGTTGTTGAGAAGATTGTCAGGCTGCAGCTTCAAAGGGCTCTGGATTAAGCAAATTAATTGAGTCCCTTCCAGTCAGGTTTCAGACATGGCACAGTAAAGTGACAGCATTGATCATGCTTGCTGATGACCTGTGGTGGGTCCAAGATGGAGGTGGTGCATCCATCTTGGCCCTCCTTGAACTCTCAGTGATTTTTGATGCCATCAATCATGGTATCCTTTGGGTTGGGAGTGGGAGGCATGGTGTTGCAGTGGGATCCTCTTTAACTCACAGCTCCTGCTTGAAGAGCAGGTGGCAGCCATGGCTCAGAGACCCTCCAACTTGTGTGCCAATTGCACTCACTGATGGATCAGAAGACCCTGCTCGTGGTCAGTCATGCCTTGGTCATCTTGTGATTCGGTCACTATATGGTGATCACATATGATGATCACTCAGAAGCTGAAGGTGCTCCAAAATGCAGTGGCATAGGTAGTTATGGGGGTACCTCAGTGTGCTTTTGTCCCATTTTGTAAGCTGCACTGGTTACCAGTGTCTACTGAGTGCAGTTCAGGAGATGCTGGTTCTCATGTATAAAGCCTTCCATGATTCATGGCTGCATTATTTTTCCAGGTGCTGTTGCTTAAGCAATGTCATCCAGCAGGACCCAGGACTTCTCTGCCTTCTCTGTTGCCATCCCCTCTCTTTGGAACAGCATCCCCTGAGTGGCGCCAACCCTGCCTGCCTTTCAAAAGGCATTGAAGACCTGGTTCCTTCACCAGGCACTCGGTTGGGGAGTGGTGATCCTGTGAGATGAATTTTTCCTGGCATTTTAAAAATTATTTGTTTACTCTGTCATTTTGCATGGATCTATTGCTGTATATTGACGTATACCATCCTGAGTCATGTATCAAGTGAGTGGCTGTTTAATTAATAAATAAGCAGCTCAGTGGTGAGTAATGTAAGGTTCTGCATTTAGGTAGGAAAAACCAGATGCCCAGGTATAAAATAAGTAATGCCTGGCTCAGCAGTAGCATTTGTACCTGTGATAAGGATCTGGATGTCTTGATAGATCATAGATTAAGCATGAGCCAGCAGTGTACGGCAGCTGCCAAAACAGCCAATGAAATGTTGGGTTGTACCAACAAAGATATAGTATTGATATCCCAGGAAGTGATAATCTCACTCCATGCCACATTGGTGAGACCACACATGGAATACCATGTTCAGTTCTGTCACCAGAGTATAAAAAGTATGTTGAGGAACAGATTACAGAGAAGACCAACGAAGATGGTGAAGGACTAATCCTATGAGGCTAATCCTATGAGGCACAGGTAAAGGAACTCTGTATGTTTAACTTAAAGAACAGCAGACTAAAGAGAGACATGATAGCTATCACAGGGAAGAGGGTATGGATTTATTGTATATGGTGCCCAAGGGTAGGACAAGTACCAATGGGTGGAAGCTTTAGAGAGGGAGATCCCTCCTCAAAATAAGGTGAAATTTCCTAACGGCTATTAAGCAGTGGAACCACCTGTTGTCAGGGCAGCCACGCTTCAAATAAAACACAGACTCACTTAGAGGGTCTAAGGATTTCTGCCTTTATTGAAACGGAATGCATGCAGAGCAAAAGACGGGAATCCTTATGGGGTGACAGGTTGTCCTGTTTATACTTTGTTGGCGGACGTTGTGCTTCTCCCCCCTCGAGCCAGGACCAGATGCTTCCCCTGGGGAAATGGGAAGGTGTTTCCTCGATCTTTCGTTTAGGTGTTAAATTCTGTTTGATGTTTCCTTGATCTTTCGTTTAGGTGTTAAATTCTGTTTGATGGGCGCCACTATTGTGTGGGATGTGTGAATGTGTCCCTGTGGGAATGGTGCGTTGGTCTTCCTGTCTCTCGATGGGTGTTTAGTGGATGCCCGGGTGATTTAAGGATTATGGTTATCCTTTCCTTTTATCTAATGTGCATGTTCCCTGTTGTGATGCCCATAGGCCTTGCAACGGGGGACATGACATGCTGCCCCCCAAAGGAAATTTTGTGGTTTGGATGGGTATGTTTCATGGAAGTCCCTTACTAACCTTTTAGCTGAGACATGTTGAGCTTGGACCCACTCTGGGTGTGGGAAATGCCTCCATTTGACCAGGTATTGCAGTGTGCCCCTTTGTTTCCTAGAGTCGAGTATTTCTTCTATTTCGAAATGTTGATGGCCGTCTATCATGATGGGTGGGGGGGTTTCTGTGTGCCATTTTGAAGGGGTGTCTGGTTTCAGGAGGGCACAATGGAAAACTGGGTGTATGCGCCTTAGATTGTGGGGTAAGTCCAGTTTGAAGGTGACTGGATTAATAATTTCTGTGATGGGGAATGGTCCAATAAATTTGGGTGCCAGTTTCTTGGAGGGCTGTGGGGATTTGATGAACTTAGTGGAGAGGTAAACCCTATCCCCCACTTTGTAGTTCGGTTGCTCCGCCCTGTGATTGTCTGCGAATTTCTTGTATGTTGTTTGTGCATCAGCCAGGGCGAACTGTATGATGGGCCAAACCGTGCCCAATTGAGCTGCCCAGTCATCTGGAGAACAGGGTGGGGTGTCAGGTTGGGGCAGTTCTGGGATTGGTACAAAGTCTCTGCCATAAACCACCTTGAATGGGGTGTGGCCTGTGCTTTGGTGTACCACGTTGTTGTAAGCCACCTCTGCAAAAGGAAGCAGGTCCACCCAATTGTCCTGTTGGTAATTAATAAATGCCCTCAGGAACTGTGTAGAATTGAGGATCTCTGTAGAGCCATCTGTGTGGGGGTGCCAAGCCGTTGACAGTGCTTGCTTCATGCCAATGAGTTTTAGGAATTCTTTCCAGAATCTGGAGGTAAATTGTGTGCCCCTATCTGTCACCAAACAGTAGGGGGCGCCATGGATTTTGTAGATATGGGTGAGGAACAGGCGTGCCAGCTGCTGTGCAGAGGGTATGGATGCACAGGGTATGAAGTGTGCCTGTTTGGAAAAGAAGTCTTTTACCACCCAAATTACGGTTTTCCTTTGGCTTGGTGGCAGGTCTACTATAAAGTCCATGGAAATTTCCTCCCAGGGGCGAGAGGGGCTTGCCACTTTCTGCAGCAGTCCCTGGGGTTTCCCCACCTTCTGTTTTGACCTTGCACATGTGGGGCAGGTCTTAACATAGTCTTTGACGTCTTTTCTTAGGGCAGGCCACCAGAATTGCCTCCTAATTAGGTGTAGGGTTTTAACAAACCCAAAATGCCCAGCCGTTTTGTCATCGTGAGAGCGGTTTAAAACCTCCGCTCTCAATGATTCTGGCACATATAAGGTTTTTTGTTTCCAGGCAAGCCCGTTCGTAAGAGATACAAGGTGCTGATTGTTTTGCAACCATGTGTCTTTCTCGAGGGCTTGAGTGAGTCTTTGTTGCCAGTCCTGTGAAATTGATCTGCGTCTCTCCCCGTTCGCCGGTGGTTGCGCTGAGGCGCGTTTGGTTTTAGTCTGGCTGCATGTGACAGCAGGGCAGCCCAGCTGTGTGTCTGTCCACACAGTCCCCACAATGTCCGGTGCCTGGCCCGCATCTTGGGGTCGTCGGGAAAGGGCATCCGCCAGGAAGTTCTTTTTCCCTGGGATAAACTTAAGTTTGAAATTGAATCTGCTAAAGAATTGCACCCAGCGTACTTGCTTTGGGCTGAGGCGTTTCGGGGTGCTGAAAGCCTCCAGGTTTTTGTGGTCAGTCCAGACCTCGAAGGGGCAGGAGGCCCCTTCCAGGAGGTGCCTCCATGTTTCCAGGGCTGCCTTGACTGCGAACGCCTCCTTCTCCCACACATGCCATCTCCTTTCCGTTTCAGAAAACTTACGGGAGAGGTACGCGCAGGGCTTCAGCTGATTGTCAAAATCGCGCTGAAGGAGGAGCGCTCCTATAGAAAAATCTGAGGCGTCTACTTGCACGACAAAGGGTCTGGTGGGATCAGGATGCTGTAACACTGGCTCTGCCGTGAAAAGGCTTTTTAGGCGCTCGAAAGCTGTTTGACAATCAGCTGTCCAGTTTAACAGCGCCCCCGGGTTTCGTGATTTTCGGGTGTCTCCCAGGCCCTTTGTCCGGAGGAGGTTGGTCAATGGTAATACAATTTCCGCTAGCCCCTGGATGAACCCCCTGTAGAAATTCGTGAATCCGAGGAAACTTTGAAGTTGTTTCCTCGTGTGTGGGCGTTCCCACGCTAGTTTAGCCTGGACCTTGCTGGGGTCCATTTCTATCCCCCTTGCCAAGATCCTATAGCCAAGGTAGTCTATTTGCTCCTTGTGAAACTCACACTTGGAGAGCTTGGCGTATAGCTCTGCCTTGCGGAGTTTTGTGAGCACTGACTTTACCAGGCGTTTGTGCTCGGCTTCGTTCTCAGAGTAAATCAAAACATCGTCAAGGTAAACAAGTACCCCCTTAAATAAGTGGTCATGCAAGACCTCATTGATTAGCTGCATAAACACGCCTGGTGCCCCAGCCAACCCAAAAGGCAGAACCCGGTATTGAAACGACCCCAACGGACAATTGAAAGCTGTCTTCCATTCATCCCCTGCCTTTATTCGAATGTGGAAGTAGGCTTCTCTGAGGTCCAATTTTGTGAATATTTTGCCCTTTGCGAGGTGGGCTAATATGTCCTTTATTATGGGTAGGGGATATTTATTTGAAACAGACGCAGCATTGAGCCCGCGGTAATCTGTACAGAGCCGGAGGGACCCGTCCTTCTTTTCCCTAAAGAGAACCGGGGCTCCGACTGGCAAGTTGGCCGGTTCAATAAACCCCCGTGCCAAATTCTTATTGATGAAGTCCCTTAGTGCTTCCAACTCCCTCTGAGTCATAGCATAAATCTTTGGCTTTGGTAGAGTTGCCCCCGGGATCAGTTCGATGGTGCAGTCTGTTTTTCTGTGGGGGGGGAGTTTGTCAGCCTCTTTTTCACCGAATACGTCAGCAAAGTCTGCATATCTGGCTGGCAGGCTCTCCGGGGTTGCAGCCTCCAGGTGCAGTGAGGTCGTTGTCGCCCTCCCCATTGCAGCACGGGGAACCTGATCCCCTGTGGGTGCTTTGTAATGCCCATCCAAAAAGGTGATCTCTCTTGTAGTCCAATTTATTTGGGGATTGTGATGCACCAACCATGGGATCCCTAATATGATTAGGGGTTGGCCCACTGGTGCCACGATGAAGGGGAGGCTTTCCTCATGGTTGCCGAGCCTCATTGCAACTCTCTCTGTGTATTGGTTGACCGGGCCCCTTCCCGCCACTGATCCATCTAACTGTGTGAACACCAAATGGTGCTGAAGTGGATAGCAGCGGAGGTTAAGCGCCGCTACCAGGTCCGGGTGCATGAGGCATTTTGAACAACCTGAGTCAATCAGCGCCCAAACCTTTTCTATTTTCCCCCCGTGGGCCAGGGTGACTCTCACATATAGGGTAGGACAGTTTTCACTCACCCCAAGGTCGTCGCGCCCTTTGTTGTTTTTCACCTGTCTTTTGGCGCTCTTCAAGGCAGGTGGCTGGCGTTTCCCGCCGGTTCTTCGCTTCTGCTATTCTCGTCATCCGTGATGTCAGGGAATTCCCTTGTCGAGGTTTCCCCTTTCACGGCTAGTCGTTTCTGTGGCATTTGGTGGGGTTTGTTTGGGATGTTTCCCATGCTGTCTCTTGCCTTTGTTCCCGGGCACATTGCTGCTTTGTGGTTCGCCTTTCCACACTAGAAGCACTGTCCCTGGGAGAACCTGCGCTCTCGGTCTTCCCCCCGGGGCCGGGACGCTGGTGTTGCTGGAGCGCTGCCGGATCGGGGTCCCCTCGCGGTTGCTGTTGTTTGTAGGGACCTCTGGACATGCCGAAATGTTTCTTGGGCGTTCTCCGCCTTCCCAGCGAGACGAATCCATTCACGCAGGTTGGTGGGGTCATCCGGTTTAGCGCCCACCATAAGATGGTCAAATTAAGTCCCTCCTTGAATTTTTCCCTGAGGGTGGATTGTGACCAGTCCCACACTTTGCCTGCGAGCGCTTGGAACTCACTGGCATAGTCAGCCATGGAGCGCTGACCTTGCCTGAGTTCTCGTAGTGCTCTTTTTGCCATCCATCTCGAGGGGGTCTCGGAAGTGGGAGTCAAGGGCGTCGAGGAACATGTCTGTGTACTTGAGTTCTGGGGCGTCTGCCTGGCATAGATGTACGTACCAGTCAGCCGCCCTCCCCCGAGTTTGTTCGCCATGGCGTTGATTTTTCCCTGTTCCGTCCGGAAGCAGGGTCCGTATTCAGCCATGTAGTTCTTTGCGTTGATTAGGAAAAATGACAGCGTGGTTGGGTCTCCGTCGAATCTTGCTGTGAGGTCTCTCACTCCCATCACGGGTAGGCTCCAGGGCACCTCTGGACGCGTGGCTGTTCCTCCGTCCGGTAGAAAGCTGGAGTTCCGACGTGGGGATTCCCTCGACCAGGCTCCTGTTGGTGCCGGCTCCGCCTCCATTCATCTCCCGCTTCTCTCCAGCTGACTCCCTGCAGGGGAGGGGGGGGGGAGATCCTCTCCTAGGCAACCCTGTGTGGTGCACTCCCGCGTGGTCGGCATCTTTCTCCCGTGTCGAGTCCTGCTGTTGCATCCACCCGGCTTCGGGGCCAAACAGGGTTGAGGACGACTTCCAGACGCTCCGTTCCCGCTCACCCCGTTTGCGGTCTTTTCGCTCCAGCGCTAGTTCTGCGAGTAGCCGCTCGATCCTTTCCAAGCACTCTTCCGTGGTTCCGCGGCATGCGTTCTCCGGGGTGCCTCCCGCGGCTTGCTTGCTCCGCCGGTGACCTCTCCCTCTCGCTATGGGTGTGAGCCATTCCCCCCCCGATGCACCGACCATCACGGGTAGGGATTCCACCGTTGCATCGAGGGTGACCCATCTCGCTGGCGACTCACCGGTGATCCCCCAGGTAACGTTGCAGTTCGTTTCTTCTCCTGCCGGGCCTCCACTGGTTCCTTCCGAGAGGTTGGGGGTGCTGTCATCGGCTCCTGGGTCACTGGTGTGTTGCGCCGAGTGTTGCTTCATCGCTGCGTTGTTCCTTCACAGAAAAGGAGTCTGGAAAGGTGCTAGTGAAAAATTTTTTTTTGAGGATTCCCATCTTTATGTCAGGGCAGCCATGCTTCAAATAAAACACAGACTCACTTAGAGGGTCTAAGGATTTCTGCCTTTATTGAAATGGAATGCATGCAGAGCAAAAGATGGGAATCCTTATGGGGTGACAGGTTGTCCTGTTTATACTTTGTTGGCGGACGTTGTGCTTCTCCCCCCTCGAGCCAGGACCAGATGCTTCCCCTGGGGAAATGGGAAGGTGTTTCCTCGATCTTTCGTTTAGGTGTTAAATTCTGTTTGATGGGTGCCACTATTGTGTGGGATGTGTGAATGTGTCCCTGGGGGAATGGTGCGTTGGTCTTCCTGTCTCTCGATGGGTGTTTAGTGGATGCCCGGGTGATTTAAGGATTATGGTTATCCTTTCCTTTTATCTAATGTGCATGTTCCCTGTTATGATGCCTGTAGGCCTTGCAACGGGGGACATGACACCTGTTTCCTGGATTCATGGTGTTTTATCATTAGAGGAATTATAAGCCATTTGTGGATTTTCTATAATGAGAGCATAGAAATACTGTTAATAAATTAATAAATAAGGCTAGGCTGGGATTTGGTGATGAATTCAGCTTTGGTAGACTTTCTTTTCTCCTCTGCCCACTACCAGATTTATTCCTCATGCACCTTTCTAAATTCTTCTGTCCAACTGCTGGTGGACTTACTTGGTGGTCTCAATAAAGGATAATGTCAGGGCTTTTTAGTCATACACAGAAATGTAAGGAGATCAAAAGTCCATTTAGAGCCCTGACATCTACCAAAATAGATGTACTTCATTGCCTTCATCCTACTGTGCAGATGAGTGGTTCATCTTACTTTATTGTGAAGGCTTATCTTACAGGATTTGAAACAAGAGAAAATTAGCATAGCTTTCTCTGTTCCTGACTACTAATTATGTTCCTCATCAGGAGAAAATAGCAGTTAGTGAGTAAGGAAAAGCAAAGACCAATGGCTCAATCAGCATTAAATCTGGTATGTTTATCTATCCTTCTACCTTCCCATTCCCATGATCACAGCACAGCTGAAGAATACATAATGAATACATCACTATCTCCATATTTATCTGGTCTTCACTGCTAATGAAACTATGTTTCTAGAGAGATGTCACTTTGTTTTACTTTCACAGCCAAGACCAAAACAGCAAATTTCAACCAAAGGCTTCCATGCCTTCAAGCAATTATATTTGTTCAGCTCACTAAGAGACTTATGACAGCTCTTCTTAGCCAAGTAAAAAGAGTACAGGAAGGAGAGCATTTTTATATAATTCTGGATCCAATCCTTCACACATCATGCAGCCTAACCAAAAATGCTGATCACGTTCCTCATCCTTTCTTTAGACCTAAAAAGCATCCTTGGCAGGAGTTTATTTGGCTTTTTACTTAAATGAGAATCAGGCTTAGATTACTAATAATAATTTCTATCATATTGACCCTTTGAAGTCAGTAGTCTGGTTTCATTCAACTAGCCTTTAGGTGAGATTTCAATATTTTTGTTATTCCAAGATGACATGGATTTGATTATATTCTCTTTTGTGCTCTTTTTCAGAATTGGTTTTCATTAATGGTGTTTCACTCGCTACATTGGCAAGTTTATAACGTCAGACTGTAAGTCTGGCTCAAGATATTTCATAGGCTGAGGTAAAAAATAAGATGATGCCCCTTCTTCTTGTACAGCAACTAACTGGACTGAATTTCCAGATTCAACACTGGCCCCAGCAATTTGTTCCCCACTGCTTCTTTAGGATGAGGGCATCTTGCACATTCATATTTATCCTGCATCTTCCTCCAGCTTTTGCCTGATAATTTGGCCAGTCCTGCAGATAGAATATTGCTTTGAAGATACAAACACAATAACATAGTTCAGAAAGATGGGCCCTTTCTTCCTGTTTTCCTCATTTGCTTTTCACTGAATTAGTAGTATAATTAAACTTAGATTTTTCATAACCAAAAACCAGTAACATCTCATTTTTTTCTGATCAGTCACATAACTTGAAACATGATCTGAACTTCCTCAGATTTTCCCCATTCAGAACAACTCTGATCTCAAGGATATAACTGCCTCTTTAAACTGTTTGGTATAATACATTCCATATCTGTACCGTATGTATCTCAAAAGGTAGGTGTAGCAGACTGAATTAATGTTAAGCGACAGATGTAACCATATTTTAGATCAGTAAACAGTTCATTGTTTTCCTGAAAACTGTATTCCTTATAAAATTGAATATTTACATTTTAGATTGATAAAACTTGTACATGTGATGGGTCAGGTCATCCCCATAATCACACCAAATTTAGTAAAGATTGTCTGAGCTTTGTCCAAAACACAGCAGTTTAAAAACCTACCAGCCACCATTACTGGCAGCTAATTTTAAGTAAGGCAAACTGATCTAATATTTTTGTTTATTTTATTTATTCAATTTATATGGTACCCATCTCACTGTAGTGATTCTGGGCAGATAACAGCAATTAAAAACAAAAACAAAAGCAACAGCAAAATAAAATAAAATATATAACTGGCACCCAAGGTAACAACCAATCAAGCAACAATTAAAATAACCATTTCATGGGCTTTGACTTGTGTACTCCCATGCTTGGGTACACAATCACATCTTCAGGGCCTTGCAAAAGGCTGGCAGGGTCAGGGCCAATCTCTTCTCTGGGGATTGATGTTCCAAAGGGCAGCTGCCATGACAGAAAAGACTCACTTCCTGGGTCCTACAAGATGACACTCTTCAGTTGATGGGACTCATAGCATACCTCTTCTGCCAGATCTAATATGCCAATTTATGCAAAGTCTGGGCTGAAGCATGGAAATAATTATTTTTCTGGTAGAATGAAACAACTCTATAGATAATTGAAGATACAGTTTAGGCTGATACTTAAAAATATTCCTTTAAGAGTATTAGCACACCCAGCCAAGGTTTACTTTTTTAAGTACTCAGCAAAGTTACATCTTAAAGGAAAAAGAAAATCAGAATTCATGTACTGAAATGTTGACATTTTACTATTCCAATTCTCATTTAAAATAGAGCTATGCAAAGCTTTAAAAAGATACTTTGCTTTATGATGTTTTCAGTTCTGCTGGCTGGGGAATTCTGGGAGTTGAAGTCTGCACATCTTAAAGAAGTTTGAAAAACACTGTTTTAAGTAAAGCATCCATCTGAAGCTGCTTCACAAAACCATGTGACCCCTTGTTTCTAACGAGTAAAACGAAGTGGCAATGTTGCTCCTGAAGTACTTCAAACAGCCAGAAGACCATGGGCACAGAAGCCTCTTCTGGAGCTTCCACTGAAGTGTCAGAGGAAATCATTGGAGTGAGGCAGTGCTCCTTGCTGAGCCAAATTACATCACTGCTTCACTTCAATGAAGTGAATAGGATGCTTCTGGGGTGCAAACTGACTTGTTCAAGAAAATGCTGGCTGGGAAATTCTGGGAGTTGAAGTCCACACATCTTAAAGTTGGTGAGGTTGAGAAACACTGATGTAGCTCTAAAAATCACTATAGCAGGCATTTTCTGTACCAGTTGCAGTTTCCAAGGACTCTTCAAGGAGAGCAAAGAACAGCCTAATTTGGAAGTTACTGGGATGCATAACATAGTACCAGACATCTCTCTGGAAACAATCATACTTATAAATCAGCTATTGCTCATATCACATGAAACAGTCTGTCTTTGCATTCCCATCATTAATTTCCACACTACTTCAGAATTCATGATTTTGATACTCAGTCCCTGCCTATATCGAGGAACAGGTTTCAAGTGCTTAATTCAATAGAACTCATCTCTCTGACAAACAAGGGGCATTACTGCCAGATGCTATGGCAGGTATGAACAAAACAGGCAAGGGGTGGTTTCTAGAACTGTTGGTGATTTGACTTCATTTCTTCACTCAGCCAGTTGAAAGATCTACTTATTAGTGAGAAGCCAAACAGAGTTTTCATACATACCCATCACACTAGCTTAAAATGGAAGGTTCTTGAGGAGAAATTATTTTTATGAATGGTCTCCTCAAAACTCAGTTTTTCTGCTGCCAAGTTCAAGGTTGCATTATTGGAACAAATACATGATTGCTTCAGAGTACAACTTGCAGTGTCCAAGTTATTTCAGGGTTGCTAAAACAGTGACAAAGACAATAAAGGAAATTCATGTGTTTGTCATTGAGAAGGAAACTAGTACCATATGTTCCACACATACACCTCATTTTTGTGTCTGGCTTTCTGGTCAGGCAGTATGATACTGGGATGTCAGGGAAAAATCAACAATCTGCTTTTGCTTAAAATCTCTTTCAAAGACCACATTGTGATGACCCGTTCAAAAGCCATCAAAGTTCATTCCAAGTGGCTAATTGCAAAGCTCAGGCAGGGAAGAAGTTTCTTTTTTAATGCAGCTTTTTCATAAGGTGAGACCTAGAGCTCATGGGTGGCACCTTTTGGTTCTTTCAGGATTTGCCCTCTGGAAAGTATATGAGCAGTAGCTGTCCATCTCTGGGTGAGAAAAACAAGCCTTATGAACGGAAACTTCTGAGAATAACCTCCATTTTTCATAAATACAGTATGTTAAAATGTCCACATTTGGAGAGAGAGTTGGCTATTTTTTTCTTCTTCTGAAGTTGAGTTCTGTCTTAGTTTACAGCAGAAGCACATGCAAAAACAGATCATGGGCCTTTGCAGGGAGGGGGCAGGGGGCAAACGTCTACACGTGTATGAGGGCATCACACAAATGCTGCAATTTATATACTTGTGTCAGATGTTGAGATGTAAGTACACAGTGGTGGCATTTCTGTGATGAGGTCATCTTGCCAGCATTGTTATGTTGGCATTATCACCATTTGCCACAAACAAAGCAGTATCTGAAACAGACAGCGTGTGAGAGGTAGGTGCTCATTCTTCAAAGCAAGGGTGCAAAAGTTTTCTTGGAGTGCTGCAGATCTACAAAAAGCAGGCAGGAACAGGGTCCATTGGATTAAATATAAATGTAAATAGAATTTTATTAAATTAATTAAATAGTATGAGAGTTCTTCATGTATTAAATAATGTTCCCCCTTTAAGAGAGGCTTTGGATCTACATCCAAGGCTTCCAAGGATTGCATGTGATTTGGGGTTTTATTTTGTTCACCTGCTGCTGTTGTTGATGTTTAAAACATCATAGAATTTATCATTATTTATTATTATTATTATATAAATAATAGCTATGCCTTAAAGCAATTACATTTGTAAGAATCAAGTCAGTTTATATCCAACCGCTTGGCTAAATAAGCAAAACTATGAGATTTGGTAGACCTTGACCATGGGGTTATCAGACCTCTCCCAACAGATCTACCTACTTGCAAACTAATGGGCAGCAATCCTCAATCTAGTGTCCACCAAATACATTAATTAACAACTCCTATGAAACTCAGCTAGTATGTCCGGTCGAGTTACAGTCCAACACATCTGATAATGTGTCTCTCACTCAGAGAGTCACTCTCTGACTGAGATGGGCAGGGAATAAATTTGATAGATAGATAGATAGATAGATAAATAAATAAATAAATAAATAAATAAATAAATAAGCAAGCAAGCAAGCAAGCAAGCAAGCAGCAGGATTGTTCTTGGATGGATTGTTACATAGGGCTACCACACCTCAGCTGCAAAATCCAGATAACCACTAGATGGCAGCAAAGTGTTGGTTTCTGTTGGTGGTGTCCATGTGTGGCTCGATTCGTTCCTACCACCTAATGGTCATCCAGGTTTTTTGCAACCCAGATCCAGAAGTCCTATGTTAATGGCAATTGGCCTGGATTTAAATCTGTTCACCTGATTCCAATGTAAGCATGATCTATTCTAGCATTCTATCACATCCTCTCTCTGGTTGAGTTGTGCTACACATGGTGTATAAAAGAAACATGGAAATTTTGGAAGTCATACCCTCATAACACCTGGAGAAGACAAGTTGAAGAAGATTGGTTTATTCATTTCATTGCCAACAATTCACCTCATGCTGAATGCCTTAGGGCTGAAATTGTACAACCTAATCCAATACTTTGTCTAAGAAAGATATATTGAAGCTGGCTGGAATTAACTAATATAATGATGTCCAGGGTGTATTTTTTTAAAAAAGAAAATGCTGCTTGCTACCTCTTTTAAGCATCATAGAATTACATTCAAAGAAGGCATTCATCACTTACGCATTCCCATTTGAGCAGCTTCCTTATCCCAACTGGTTTTTATAAATCAGCAGAACAAAGATCAGATATGTTCATGGCAGATTTCACCTCACCATAAGTCCTGTTGAAATCCCAGTGAGTACAAATAAAAAGGTATCCCTCAACTGGATAAAACAAAGCCAGAGTTACATACATGGGATGTGCATTACAGTAGTCATTGCATCCAAGTTGTTAGAGATGTAAGTGATCTGAAAAACCCCATGGAAACATGTGTTCAGATCTAAGGGTGGAATTTCACTGTGCAAATTAATGTATGGGAGAATATTCTGAAGACTTTAGAAAAATACCTTTCAGGAAGGTATTCCAACAATCTGAATCAGAGAAATAATCTATGTGGAAAAGAGTTGCTTCTGTATATCTAGTAGTTTTTCTCCATACATGGTCCCAAATAAGGAATTAGATTTCAGTTGGAAAATTTACTAATGCTAAGAGCTGTGCAGTAATGGAACACATTGCTCAAGAGATAACAGCATCTTCTTCCCTGGATGGGTACAAACTGAGGCTGATGGTCATCTTTTGGGGAATCTGCAGTAGTGGATTCCTGCATTGATGTTAGAGTCGATAATCTCTGAGATCCTTTCTACCCCTTCCACTCTATGATTCTATGTTGCACAGATAAACATCTATCTCAAACTCACATAGAAATTTGGAGATTATTTAATCTTTAAAAATGTGGGGGGGGGGAAGGATTTTATTAATGCTCAACATTTTTCTGCCCCAAAGTATACCCTCTCCCCAAATGGCTTTTTCTTACAAGATCCACATACTTCATAATTTGATTCTTTTTTTTTTTTTTTTTGGTCTAGTGGTTAAAGGCACCAGGCTAGAGACCAGGAGACTGTGAGTTCTGGTCCCGCCTTAGGCATGAAAGCCGGCTGGGTGACCTTGGGCCAGTCACTCTCTCTCAGCCCAACTCACCTCATAGGGTTGTTGTTGTGGGGAAAATAGAAGGAGGAAGGAGTATTAGGTATGTTTCCCACCTTGAATTATTTATAAAAATAATAAAGGCAGGATAAAAGTAAAAAATAAATCTAAAATAAAAAAAAATCCAGCTGCATTTATTACACAGGCAGACAAAGTGTAGTTCCATCCTGAAGGTCGCATTTGTTTTTCACCATCTCCTTTGCCTTTCAAGGGTCTCCTCAAAAGGCTGCTAACCTTGGGAGTGGAATCAGTGCAGAGACAGCTCAGTCTCAAGGGAGTCTGTCCATTTTTCCAGCATTGGGAGATTACAGGACAGTAACGGAACGATGGGTGCAAGATGTCCTGCCTCTCAGGTTTTTCTTTGGGATGGAAGAAGAGAGATGCCTGTTGCCAGGTTCAATCAAAGATTATTATTCTTCATTAAAGCTGTGAGCCCTTGGAAAAACCTAACCGGCTTGTTTTAAAAAACAAAAACAAATAAATTCTGCAGGAGCCCATAGGGAGTATAGACTTACTTACTGTTACCTTAAAATATATCCAGTGCTATGTCAAAGCAGCAGTGGGTATATTTAAAAGTGTCAAGTCAGCTCTAAAAAACCAACATTGTTCTTATTCATTTTCCTAGCCTCTCACAGTCTCTCTCTCTCCCCCTCCTCTCTATTCCAAAGAGAAGAATCTTGCCTTAGCTCCCCAATTAGCAAGCTGGAGTATTTATAATGCCAGCAAGGACCTTCTCCTCCCTCTCATACTCATTAGCTCACTCTGGCTCTTTTTACCAGAAGGATTTTCTAAAGACTCTTGTTAAGAACATTAATAATATTAATTAGAGGGTCAAGAAACCATCCTGAAACTTGACCCAAATCTTCACCCAGTGCCTAAAAGCCTAAAACGAGTGATTCCTCTCTCTACTGTTTTCTTTGGCCACTGGAAGTGAGTGTCTGTTTCTTTTGAACAACAGCAGAATTGTTCTATCCTCGCATATCAAAGCCTTTCAGCATTGTTTTTGAAGAATGCCTTTAAAAGCAGATCTTTCTCACAAAGTGATCACCACACAATCAGGCAACCCACACGAACACTATTAAATTAGCAAATCTGGAGCTTTGGCAGGAGACACAGGCCAGTCCTGAAACATCTGCATTACAAAACAAATCAGCAAGTTGGAGCACCAAGGCATGACTCATAGTACCGTCTGTTCTGTTTATCTCTGATTCTCCCTCTTGAAGCAGAGCTTCAAGCTCAACTTGTGTTAATTTGTTCGAGTAGCTCAAACTATCTTTGGGGTTCCCTTCTCTCTCTCACAATCAAACTTTTCATGTCTTTGTTCCATCCCTGTCTGAATTTCGACTGGACTTTACGTCAAGGGAAACCTTTACCTTTACCTTTACCTTTGATTTGGATACTACAACCACTAAATGCTCTTATTTATCCTGGCATCTTTCATAGACAAATTGTCTGCTATAGAACTCCAAGAGTTGTCCAGGATGTACTTGATTCTCAGCCTCTTTCTCGTCACACCCCTCCTGGCATATTGGTCTTTCAAAGCAGCAGCAGCAGCAGCAGCAGCAGCCCAAAACAGGGGGCACCTGCATATTTAAAAACTTCCAGCACAACAGGATGCTGCCCAAGCAGTGAGACGGAAAACACCGCTGCTGATTTTGATGAGCTACATGAGCACCCCATTCCCACCCCCTTCCAAGAGAGAGAAAACTCCTGAAAGTAAAGGCTGCAGAAGCAGATAAACTATATGCTTCTTGTGAAAAGCTGTGTCTGCAGGGAGATGCCTCTTGTCTCCAAAAGCAGCATTTGTGTAATTTTACAGATAACCAGCATGTTGTTCCTGTTGTTCAACTCCCCTGTTTCATCATAAACCAGCTTAATGGACTTTCTGAACACAGCCTACCTCAACCTTGACCTTTTCTGGATATCTGTTTATGTAATTTGGCTTGATGAACCAAGTCTTGTCTGTCTTGCCCAGCTTCTCAACCCCTGACTCTAAAAAATTCTGTTTTCCTGGGCACACAAGAACATGATCATTATTATGTCAGGTTCACAGCTGCTTGAAAGTGTTTTATATTGCCAGATTTAGGACATTTATTTCCCTAGCACATTCACTCTACTTCTCTATTATCTGTCTTTTTCTTGGAGCTGATTTTTTCCCTTATTTGTAGTACTTTGCTGCTTTTTATGCCAAGGTGCCAGTTTATCTCTCACTTGAATGTACAAAACAATACTGCCCAACACACTGGCCCTGTCCTTTACATCTATGCCTTGCTTGCTTTGCATCTGGCTCTCCCCAGCCATAAACTGTTTGTGTTCCCTTGAATCTGAAACAATGCTTTATTAGGATCATGGGTTACACAGAGAGCTGAACTTGCATTCAGAAAAATGTGAGTACAGCTTTCTTTCTGGCTTCACAAAGAGGCTGTGGAGAGAAAATAGATGAGAGTCATCGAGTTCTTCTTGCCTACCATTTTAAGTCCTCAAAAGCACAGGGGACTTGATATTGTGGCCAAATCTCTTTCAGTGATTTAGCCCAGTCACCGGGTAAATTCAAAGATGAGTCTGGGATGCTCAAATCCTTGTAGACTGAATAAGCAAGCAAAACATGTGTGCTGCCAACTTTTTGCAGGCCTCTTGGAACCTTTTGGAGCTATATTCCATGCAATTACAAGTTTCTGAATCTACAGCTGATGGCTTGTTTATACAATGGCTGCTGGCACAGGGCAAAGACAAGCAGCCTGTGCTTCATGGGATTTGACTGGTCCTCATCTGCAGAATGAGAGTCAAGGATTCGGGATGTGAGACATTCCCATCCCCACCCTTGAAACCACCTGCGTGAGGGAAAAAATGGGGGGAAATTCACTCCTGTTCTCATCTATGTCATTACAATATATCCTCCTGCCTGCCAGCTGCTCAGGAGGCTGAATTGCAGACTCTAGCCTGGAAAATATTCCTCACTTCTAGCCTAGGGAATGGTACTTAGCTGAAGTTAGCCTAGCTTATTTTAGCTCAGCCCAATCCAATCCAACTTTTTCTTGCAAACTGGAGCCAGACTTACTTATGCTCAAAGCAGATCAATTGACATCAAATGGTAATTCATAGCCACCCATTGCCTTCTGCAGGATGAGGGGCTCACAATTGCCCAAAACATTCAATTGCTGATGTCACATTTGAGCCTAAGTCTCACCACTGAGGTTTTGCACACATTATCAACAATTTCAGGTGAAGTGAAGAAATGACAGCTGTTCATGAGGCATACACTCACCCCACTTCTGTTTCAGATAAACAGATTGTACAGACCAGATCCAGGATGAGTGAGGAATGTGCATGTACCTTTGGGTCTAACATTTCTGAAAAATAATTTTCAGCTTTGTGAAAAACAATTGTTTCTAGCCAAAGGGACAGCCAACTCCAGCAAAGATTATTCAGGTGCAAATACATTAATGATGTTCCATTTGCAAGTTCTTTTTTAAAAAATCCCTACAATACATACTACTTTTTTCCATAGGAGAGATGATGCTAACTGAAGTGAGAATAAGATTTAAAAACAATCATGTTAGTTGAAATGAAGCAATTATTTCCATGACTATATTATAAAATATGCAACATGAGCTCCCACTATTTCTGGATATCCTCCTGACTTCGGTTCTATTTATTTTGCATTCTGATATGATTTTATTGCTGCAGTTTTAAACTTCTGGAATTCTTGGTTATGGAAAATCACTTACGATGAAAAAGTCTCTGATCCTGTAAAGGGCTTGTAAAATCAGCATTAACTATTTCCTTGTATTTGAGCAGAAACATCAACTCCATTTAATTACAATACCCATGTTTTAGAAAAGTAAAAGCCAAAGCTCCTTATTTCTATCATTTCCCTGTGTGAACAGTTGCATATATAGCACACATTCAAAAAGATTTGCTATCTGGTTTTCTTTACAGACCAGCCTATAAGGAATGTATAATGTATAATGAATGAGATAGAAGAGGCACAGAGTTGTTTATGATAAGAGGAAAAAAAGAAACCTTGAATAGTTAATGAAAAGTTCCACTCTATCCTCCCTACACACAAACTAGAATATTTATGTACAGTCCTGGTATCATCATGTAGTACTCTAAAGTTATGCAATTGTTACATACATACAGGTGCCGTATCTGATGGTATCCAGCTGTGATATCCTTGCCACTAGGAATGTCCTCCAAAGTAAAGAATACTTGGCATTTGATACTTCTTTGTAAATGAACAGTTAGTTGTACTTAAGAAGAAAAATGAAACAGAAGATTAAATCTGAATGCTCCTCATTCTTGCCTTAACCTTTGCGAAGAACTGCAATGGGCTAAGTATAAATTGGATAAATTGTATTTTTCCAGGGCAGATTTTGCATTATAATGTTTATTGCACAAGTTCTGGGGATCTGCAGAATCAGAGGGGGTCTGCAGGGGGGTCAAAAAAGTCAAGATGGTTCCCACAACCATACGATTGAAGCCTCATCCCTGAACAGATTCTAATTCAGAAAGATACAGTTGGACAGAGGGACACACAAGGAAATAAAGCACAGATAATTTGTGTGTCTGTCTATCTGTCCATAATTAAACAAATGGCTAGCCCTGCAGAGCTGACTGAAACCAACCAGCCACTGGGCAACCTCATTGCCTAGTTCTTTGAAAGAAAATGGCAGATAATCACCCAAACCTCAGTTCGACTTCCCTCATTGTTTTCAGAGTGCTGCAATAAGGAAGTAAGGGACTGCAGCATCGATCCTGATGCTCTCTTGGACTGAAACAGATCACCTGACCATGAAGGGCTATAGACTGTGCATACCATAGAGCAGGGTTTCTCAGTCAGGGTTTCGTGGCACCCTCGGGTTCTGCAAGACGTCACTGGGGATTCCCTGGGAGATCACGATTTATTTAAAAAATTATTTCAAATTTGGGCAACTTCACATTAAAGAGGTAAGTTTCATTCTTTTAGTTTAAGAACACAGTTAATGCATATATACAGGCCTACACATGAAACAAATATAATTTTGTAATGTCTGGCCTATAGTTGAGCCTGAATGTGCAGGGGTTCCCCAAGGCCTGAAAAATATTTCAAGGGATCCTCCAGGGTCAAAAGGTGGAGAAAGGCTGCCTTGGAGAGTGTTAGATAAGAGAGAAAAAACTACCTATATTCTAATCCACAAAGTATCATTGGTTATAGAAGAGATGAGGCCAGCGTTATATGAGCAGGAGATGTAAAATGAACTTATGCCTTTGATGGCTAAATATTGTCAACGTTAGCTTTTTCTGGATACTTTCAACATTGTCCAGAGGCAAAAAGTCATACTGAGTCAAGGGTTCCTACATCTCAGATGATTAAATGGAATGTAAAAATATTGTTATCTCTAATAACAATATATTTGGATAGACTCACTTAAATGGAGCATTTGCAGAAAAATTTAAAATGAATGTTTTGTCACAGGAAATCAATACCACCTGTAGCAGTACTTCATATATACATACCTAAAATATATTTTCAGAAATGTAATGCATTGTTTTGGAGATTTGGCTGGCGAAATTCTCCCTCTCAGTTTTCACTTGGAAAGCTTCAATAGTCAGAGAAAGACTATTTAGTCTTTAATTTGTGTTTCATTTTCCAGATTTAAGTCTGGAAAATTTCAAGCATAGATTAATGGTGAATTAAAGGCAAGTTTTGTCCTTGCAGGGGGATCCAAACTAAAAATAGTGGACAATAGGTTATTGGAGATTCTATGGAGAATGTGGATGATGTACAGTATCTTAGATCAAATAATATGATTAAATGATTAAGTGCTATTATTTGAGGAGTTGCAGTATAAGTACCATGTCACAATGTGCAAATTGGCAATATTTCAGTTAAATTACTGTTTGTCATCAAGATAGGGGCTAACATTCCAAAATTTTAGACACTCGTAACAAGTAATAATTTGAAACTCGCTCTAATGTATATGGGTAGTAGGGCTATGACACGGATTCTGTAGGCCCCTGATGTTCTTTTAGGAGTGGCTGAATATGCACAGTCTAGGAGTCATGAAAAGGTTTCTGAATTATAAAAATTCATCCGTCAAGCATAATGAATTTTTCTAAGCTTAGTCGCCTTGCTCTGTAGATGTACATTTGCACAGAACCTGCAGGGCAAAAGAGAATGCTAAGCGCGCAGAGGCCATGGCAATTTTGCACATTTTGAATATGGGAAGGTTAGCGGTGCTCTAATTAAACTCTGATTAGCCAATGGACTTGATCCAGACCATTTCATCCCTGAAAGCATTGGTATTTTCTTTTCCTTTGGCTGCTAGTTTATCAGAGGTAGGCAATTAAGAACTCACACACCTCCAGCTTTTCCTCATTTTGAAAGCCTGAATCTCATGCCAGTCAAGCCATAGTGACCCATTGTCCTTAGAACAATATTCCCCTCTAATCTCACTTCTAGCAATTTGCTTTTTCTTTCTGAGCAGATTTAGAAACAAAAACCCTGAATAAGCAATGGGGGCAGGGAAGACTAGGCAACGGCAGTGGCAGGCCATGGAGTAAATACTGCTGGTCTATATGCATCTAATCCCATCCCTAAAGTGGGAGTTTTCTCAGCCTATTCAGTTTTTCATTTAACAAGCAGTGGATAAATAAACGTTGACTGCATCCCTGCTTTGATTTAAAGGGACCTGGGAGGATCCAATTATATTTTCAGCAGGGAGGGAGAGACTGGAGGCTGCCTGTAAAGAAGTGGGCAGACATTCTCTTTCTCAAAGAAAACACAATGTCCCCCCATGTAAGTCCCCTGTAATTATTGCTTCACTACAAATTGACAAGCTCAGAGGTGAGCTTTGCTTTTGTTGACTGCTTAAATGCAATTATTACCTTTCTTTCACTTTTCAGGTTCCCAAACTTGGGTGCCTGTTGCTTTTGTTCACAAAGCCCCTAGATCTAAGAGAGAGAGAGGGAGAGATTTAACTGGAAATCCACTCAATAGCCCTGCGTTTACCGAACACAGAGTTATGCTTAGCTGAAAGCTTTTTGTGGAAGGGATACCCCAAATATGCTACGTACAATTCATGTTCAGAAAAGCATTGGGTTCGACCTGCACTTCCAAAGCAAAATCCATTATTGATATCTCAGCAGTGAAGATGTTCTGGTGTGCTTGAGATCCTTGGGTTCCTGTTTTTCTGATCGATGCAGTACCAATTTTTCCAACAACCAATACTATTTTCCCATGTAGTGCCACTGTTATTTTTCAGAGGTTTTCAGGGTGATCTCATTCATTGGGATAAATGCATTTGCACATTCTTCACACAAAGATCAAGGGTAAAAATGAAGATTAAAATTAAGCTTGTAAGAGGCATAAGTATGGGTTTTGAGGCATAAGTATTTTGTTTTGTTCAGAGTTACATTTTCTTCTAGGTTGCTCAGAAACATTCCTTTCTCCTCCTCAGTTATCCAGCAGCTACCAGCTCCCCTATGGGCAATTTGTAATCAAACTGTCATCTGGTAGGTAGGTAGGTAGGAAGATATGTAGAAAAGTGTTCAGTTGAAATTAAATAAGTTAATATAATAGAGACGGTTACTTGATTCAATAAAACTTGAATTGCAAAGTATGAGCTGCAAAGTCCCTTAAAATAATGCCTTAAAAGTATCTGCTTCCCTTCAATTTCCAAGTTTTCCTGGATGTTCCCTTTATTTGTTATTCTCTCTGCCATGGAAGGGTTAAGAACCAGACAGCTTTGAGAGCTTACTGCTGAGTGGGGCGGGTGGGGAAGGGGAAGATTGATGTATTCCCACCATGAGAAACTCATTCTCCAGGGGCATAGATTAATCAGCTCTGAGTTGAAGTGTGTATCTCTTTGGGCTGCTGTATTTCCTCAAGTGTTTTGACTGGGTCTTTCTCAAGAGGAATTTCTGCATTCAGTTGGTGATATGTATTTCTCTAGGAGATTGTTTCACTTGATACTGAGCTTAGCTCTTTTGACTATCCAGGACTGAACTGAAATCCACTTAATGCCAAACATGGACAGATACTTCGGAAGGGGGAGTATGAGGGAGGGGGGAAATGGCTTGCTCAGTGCTATGGTTTATAAGCCAACGCAGTGTATGAAGTAGTTATTTAGCTAAGCTCCTTGGTGGGCACATAGTTGTTCATCGTCCAAATAAGACCATTTATATCTAGCAAGACTCAAAGATGCTGCACCACTAGCTAACAGCAGTATTTTCAGATGGGGTATGCAGAAAGAACATACTGTTCTTCCATAATATCTGTTCTCTTTGTATGATGGCTGAAATAGCCATATGATGGCCGGAGTAACAGGACTAGTGCCATGTGCTTCAACAAAAACACTCCAGTGGTGAGCATCTGTTGCAAATCCAAGCTCCATGATTAGTAAGCCTCTGTGGTGAATCTGCCATGGGATCAAAACACTTCGGGCAGAGATGTGTTGGGACAGGTTTGATGACTTCTTCCTATTTAAACAAATAAACAGGATCTCTGCCTATATAAAATTAGCATGTGTCAAATCTATTTCCAATGAGTGATTAAATTGTGTTAACAGAATGATAAACTTGGATTCAGCAGGTCACAGGCTGTAGGCCACATGTGGTCCCAAACCCATGATACTTCCCCCCACTGCAAGATCTCACCATTCCAAATATTCAGAAATCAGACTTAGTATTTTCTAATTATTTACACAACACAGAAACTTTTTGGCTTGAATTGCCCTGCTTAAGTAAATAATGTACACCTTCCCCTAGCAGCTTCCCACAAATAAAACTGATAATTCTACTGCTCTGAAGCACATGAGGCATCTAACATCATGTAAATATCTCTCTCTTAAAAGTGATATAAGTATCAAGACAGCCAGCATACAAATAAGGCGAGCTGTAAGGCCAGATGAAAGAAATCCATAACTGGAAAAGATATTGATGGACCTGTAGGTACTGCAGTGTCCTTTCAGCACAGCATAAGAAGAAATACAGTAGGAAAGAAAATATGACGTGATTGAAAATCCTACTTAGTGCTGAAGTGATACTGAAGTGTCACCTTCTGGACCATCAATATCTTCATGAGCTCTCTTTTAGAGCAGCCTTCCCTAGGTGCCATCCAAAGTTATTGGGGCTGCAGCTCTCAGATTTTCCAGTGATGATCACCAATGGCGGGATAACACTGGGCAGGGTTATTTTATCCTTTTCATTCTATAAATTAATAATAATAGAGCAGTTGCTTTGCTCTTATAAAGTTTGGAAAGTTTAACAAAAATCAGTTATCTTACCATGCTTTCACAATCATTTTGAGTTTTCATTTCTGCCACACTCAATTTTTTAAAAAAGTGTAACAGACATGGCAGTTATAGTGTCAGAACCAAGCCTGCCTCTGACTCGGAAAGTGAAACTCTTTCAGAGTCAGAGGAGGAATTGCAAACCTACCAGGCTGAAACCAGGAAAACAAAACTCCAGGCTGAATCAGCAGCATGGGAAGAATCCACGGTACTGATTGGGCGAGATACAGAGGAGGATTTGAATACACCAATCAGTGCATCCCAACAACCAGCCAAAAAGCGCGCGCAGGAGAATGCAGCCCAATTGGCTGCAGGAGACTCCAAGCGTGCCAAAGAACGGAATAAAAGGCAGCCACACCAAGAGCGAGCTGCTGGAGACAACCGATCCTACAAGCCTGCAGCTTCGGCAGAAGAGTCCCTATCAGCATTGGAGACGGTGTCTGTTGCTGAGGAGGAACAAGCGCCTTTGCTTCGCTCCAAAGAGGACTTGCATCCTGCTTCTGCTACCATTAAGGATCCTTTGATCACCAAGCCCAGCAGGCTCAGCCTTGCTTCCAGCTGTGAAACTCCACGATCTTCTAAGCAGCTTCTTCATGCCTTAAAACTCTAACGCCACCATGTGTCCTCGCTCCCGTCCAACCACATTTTGCGTGCTCAGCCATGTTCAGGTACTTCACATCTATCTTATTGTGGATCTGTGTTCCAGTCCAGTCCGGGGCTTCCAGCCAGGTCCAGTCTTGTTCCCAGTTTCTAGCCTAGCTCCATGTCTCCAGTCCAGAGGATCCAGTCCAGTCCGGGGCTTCCAGCCAAGTCCAGCCTTGTTCCTGGTTCCCAGCTTTGTCCAAAGTCTCCAGTCCAGAGAGTCCAGTCCAGGGCTTCCAGCCGAGTCCAGCCTTGTTCCAGGTTCCCAGCCTTGTTCCAAGTCTCCAGTCCATTCTAGCCACCAGTCCTGAGAATCCAGCTGAGTCCAGCTTTGCGTTCAGTTCCCAATCTTGCTCCAGGTTCCGAGTCCTGCTCCAAGATTCCAGTCCTGAGAATTTTGCCTTGTCCAAGTCTCCTGAGTTTAGCCTTGTTCCGAGTTCAAGTCCTGATTCCAAGCTCCAGTTGCTGTGTCTAGTTCCAGTCCAGTCCCAGATTGCCAGTGATTCAGCACCAGCACTGTGTTCCAGTCTTATCTAGCCTTCCTGTCCAGTGAGAGAGTCCTGTTTAGCTGCCTGTTGTGTCCAGTTGGGTTTTTGATTTGAGTCTTTGTATCCAAGGACTTAACTATTGTAAATAGTTATTTAATAAAGTGTGTTTTTTTAAGATCTCATCTAGCTGCATAGTCTGAACAGGACATATAGTAACTCTGAGATATTCATTACTTGCAGGCATATTCCACAGTTTTGATTGCTGGGGATTTCTTTTGCTAGAAAATGTCAGGAATGTAACTTCAGTTATACCTCCCAATTATTCTACTCCATCCACACAATGACTTTATTTTATTCCTTAACTGTTACAGAAAACAAAATCCAGTATAGGAAAAAAAACACCCATCCTTCAAAATGAACTGATTATTTTCAGTGATTTTCATAAAAGATTAAAGTTTCATCACATCCAGAAAGACCTCAGGTTAATATACACTGTCTCTCCCCAATATTTCCTCCTCTTAATAAACCCATAAAGAAGATAAAACTGAATTAAAGAAGGCAAGTAGCCCAGAATCACCCAGAGACATGGCTGGATAAAGAGCAGAAGACATCCAATCTTACTCCATGTCATGAGTGCCGTTGAGCTAAAGTCATCAGCACAATGGCACACATGACAATGGCAAGGAAATAGGTGAAGGGGTACAAGATAAGTAGCCATCAACCCACAACGACTAACGGCCAACAAACAATAACTAAACAGATCACGGAGCACACCCAAGCCATCAGCGCCAATACAACGGGGATCGCCCAGCTGAAAGCAATCAGCAGAGGAATGGAAAACCTGATGATGGGCGATCCCGGAAACCCTCACCCACCGGCAGGGCAACGTATTGGACAAAGGGGGGTGACGTGACCGCGAGCGAGGGGGCGCTGACCGGCGCGGGGTATTTAAACCCCGCACCGGCGCGCTCCTGTCACTCTCAGCTTTTTTCTACCAACGCTGTACCTGCCCTGCAAATAAATCAGAGCCTGATCCACGAACCAGTGTCTGAGTGTTATTCAGAGGCAGGCAGCGCATGACATAAAGCTGAGAGTCATAAACTCAGCCTCGCCGAGCCCCACCGGACGACAACGAGCCGCGGGAGGAGTAGACGGCGAGAAGACCAGCAAGATGAGGCCGGAGCGGCGCGGGCAAGGAGGGCGAATCGCGCGGCAAGAGACAGAGGAGGACCGACCAAGGCCAGAGGCACCGCGGACTCCCGGAGCCATGGACGCCCACCCCACCCGACCCGAGCCTAAGCTCCAACCCCAAGGGGAGATGGCGACGGAGGCAACCCGACCGCGGGAGGGAGCAGCACGACTTCCGAAACCAGCGGAGGACCCCGCGCCCCACATCGCACCCCAGCAACGGGCGTGGAGCGACAGCCCAACGGCGGTCAACACGGAGGAGGACGACGGAGACACCCAGCAGACGGCGGAGGAAGCGGACCCGCGGCAGAGGGACGATGAACCCCGCCAGCAACCCACCCCCGAGGACGCGCCAACGGAACCGGCCCCAGCGGCGGCGCGGGCTGTGGACGAGGAGGCACGAGCTGAACTCGCGGCCATGGGGGCTCAACTGACGGAACTCCGGACCATGCTCCAGTCGCTTATGCCCCTCGCGCCACCCAACGACGTCCCCGCACAGGCCCACACCCCGAGCGAAGCACCGAACCCACACGGGCCAGCGGAGGGCCAGCAGATGGCACAGGCGGCCGACACCACACCCCGGGAAGCGAGAGGCGGGGCCGCACAAAACGCCCGGGCCCCAAAGGACTTCCCCATCTTCTTCGATGGGACCCCCACAAAACTCTCGTTTTTCGTGACGAACGCTAGGGAGTTCATGGGGAGGCACGGACACTCCTATGACTCCGAGGCCGACAAGATCGCCGCCGTGGCGATCAAACTCCAAGACAGGGCGGCGGACTGGTACGTCCAACTGTACGAGTCCAGCTCCCCCGCCCTCGCCACCTTCCCTGCTTTCATCAATGAGATGAAAAACTACTTCGAAGACCCCCTAGCCAAAGTAAGGGCGAAAAGCGCACTCCAAAGACTTAAACAGGGCACACGCACGGTCCCTGACTACGCCCTGGAGTTCAAAGCCCTCGCGGGGAAGGTCAGCGACTGGTCCGAGACCACCCTGCTGGAAATGTTCAAAAGGGGGCTCAACCGCGACGTTCTCCAATGGGCCCTCTACCGCGACGACCCAGAAACGCTACACGGGTGGATCCACCTCGCGGGGAAAGCCGAACACGCGCACCGCACCTTCCTCATGACAACCACGGAAGACACAAACTATGCCGGGAAAAAGGTACCCGCACCACACGGGGGCATGGGCGGCCCCATATACCCAAAAAAGAAGTTCAACCGGGAGCCCTGCGGGAGGTGTGGCAAATTAGGGCACAAGACGGTGGATTGCTTCGCCAACCGACCGCCGACCAGCGCGCCCAAACCCACCCCGAAAATTAGCCCCAAACCACCCAACCTGGGGCCGCCCCCTCACCGCCGAATGACCATGGCCACAGCGACACCAGAGGAGGGCTGGGACGCTTACTGGGGGGAAGAGGACAACGCAGACCCCGACCAGCCGGCGGGAAATGCTCCCCGCCTGCCCTGAAACGCGTGGCGAGGCAGGCGGTGGGACAACAGCGCGGACCACCTCGACAAAACGACGAAAGCCCCGTAATAATGGCAGCAATTAAACTCTCTGCCGGCAACGGAGCCACCACGGCCGCGGCACTAGTGGACTCTGGGTGCTCAAAAAACCTCATCCACCCCGACCTAGTCGCCAAACTCGACCTCCGCTGCTTCCCCCTCCCCACGCCGCTGGCATTCCACCAGCTGGACGGCTCTACAGCGGGAGGGAAACCAGCCACGCTGCAAACCGAGCCGGTCACCCTGCAAATGGGCACTCACACCGAGCGCACATCGTTCGTAGTCACGCACATCGGACGGCCCATTGCAGTCCTGGGGATGCCATGGCTCGCGACAAACAACCCGCGGATCAACTGGGAGACCCGCACCTTCACATTCGGCGACGGCGAGTATCGAGCACCAGTTCCAGCGGGCAGAACCAACCCCACGGTAGGACGAGCGGAGGCGACCACACAAGACAACGCCGCTACCACAGCAGACCTACCAGAACAATACGCCGACTTCTCCGAGGTCTTCGGAGAGGCAGAAGCTGACCAACTACCCCCCCACCGCAAGACGGATTGCCGGATCGACCTACTGCCCGACGTCCCCTTACCTCGACCAAAGATCTATTCGATGACCCCGAAGGAGATGGCAACCCTCCGGGAGTTCATCGATAAAAACCTAGACAGGGGATTCATAGAGCCAGCATGCTCACCGGTCGGAGCCCCCGTCTTATTCCGGGAGAAGAAAGACGGGACCCTACGGCTCTGCACCGACTACCGGGGCCTAAACGCGGCTTCCCTGTCCAACAAATACCCCTTACCCCTGGTGAAGGACATGCTCGCCCACCTGTCCACGGGCAAAGTCTTTTCCAAACTGGACCTTCGCGAGGCGTACTATCGCATCCGAATCAGGGAGGGGGACGAATGGAAGACGGCGTTCAACTGCCCCCTAGGCGCCTTCCAGTACAAAGTACTGCCCTTCGGACTCGCGGGGGCCCCTGGGGTGTTCATGCAGCTCATCAATGAGGTACTGCATGAACATCTGTTCAAAGGGGTCCTGGTCTACATCGACGACGTCCTTATTTACACAAAAACGCACGAGGAACATGTGACCCTAGTCAGGCAAGTCCTCGACAAGCTCAGAAGGGCGCAGCTCTATGCCAAGCCTACAAAGTGCGAGTTTCACAAAGAGCGCCTAGACTATCTGGGGTACCGAATCTCCGGGGACGGCATCGAAATGGACCCCGCAAAAGTCGAAGCGGTGCCAAACTGGGAGCGGCCCCGCAACAGACGCCAACTACAGAGCTTCCTCGGATTCGCGAATTTTTACAGGTCATTCGCCCGGGGGTTCGCTGAGATAGCCCTCCCCTTAACGGACCTCCTCAAAACCAAAGGGGTGGGGGACACCCGACGCGCCAAGAACCCAGGCACAGTGCTGAATTGGACTCCCGCGTGCCAGACCGCATTCAACAAGCTGAAAGCGCTGTTCACTACGGAGCCAATCCTCGCGCACCCGGACCCAGAACGGCCGTTCGTGGGCCAAGCCGACGCCTCAGACTTCTCCCTGGGAGCCATCCTGCTACAGAAAGACCCCACGGGACTCCTGAAACCATGCGCCTACCTGTCAAGGAAGTTCTCCGAGACAGAGAGGCGATGGCACGTCTGGGAGAAAGAAGCCTTCGCGGTGAAATCGGCACTAGAGACATGGCGACACCTACTCGAGGGAGCCACCCAACCATTCGAGGTCTGGACTGACCACCGGAACCTCGAGGCCCTACGAACGCCTAGACGCCTTAGCCCAAAACAGGTCCGATGGGCCCAATTCTTCAGCCGCTTTAATTTCCAGCTGAAGTTCATGCCGGGCAAAAAGAACTTCCTGGCCGACGCCCTCTCCCGACTGCCCCAAGACGAAGAGCCCGCCCCAGACACCATTGGGACGGTCCTATCCGCCTCGCAACTGGGGATGGCCATGACCACCCGAAGCGGCGCACGGAGGCAGCTCGACTCTACGGCGCAGCCGACGGCGGGACAACCGGCGACTGGAAGAAGCCAACCGCAACTACCAGGGGGGATGCGGACGGACCTCGCCGCCGCCCTCAAAACCGACCCCTGGTTCCTGGCAAACCCCGACAAGGTAACGATGGCACAAGACCTGGCATGGGGGGAAGGCAGAATCTACGTCCCGGACTCGCAACGCCAGGCGATCTTGCATAGGTCACACGACGCCAAGCAAGCGGGACACTTTGGGTTCCTCAAGACCCTACACCTAACACGGCGTCAATTCTGGTGGCCCGCGCTCAGGCGCGACGTAAAAACCTACGTGGCGTCCTGCCCAACGTGCGCTAGGGCCAAACGGGCACCAGGCAAACCCGCGGGGCTATTGCAACGGGTGGCAGAACCCTCCCGCCCATGGGAGGAAATCTCTATGGATTTTATAGTGGACCTCCCACCCAGCCAGAAGAAAACGGCCATTTGGGTGGTGAAGGACTACTTCTCAAAGCAGGCCCACTTCATCCCCTGCACGTCGGTCCCATCCTCACAACAGCTAGCCAAACTCTTCCTCATCCACGTGTACAGGCTACACGGATGTCCCGCACGTGTGGTGACCGACAGGGGCACACAGTTCACCTCCAAATTCTGGCGGGCCTTCCTGAAGCTGACGGGGACCCAACAGGCCCTATCTACGGCTTGGCACCCTCAGACGGACGGAGCCACAGAGGTTCTTAATGCCACCTTAGAGCAATTCATACGATCATATACTAACTACCACCAAGACGACTGGGCTGAACTGCTCCCGTTCGCCGAAGTCGCATACAACAACGCCGTCCACACGAGCACGGGGAAAACTCCGTTCGAAGTAGTCTCGGGGCGCGACTTCGTCCCCATACCGGAGCTACCTCAACCCCCGGAACCCCAGGTGGACGCTAGCGACTGGGGACGGAAGATCGCGGAAGCATGGCCAGTAATCACGGCGGCGCTGAAGGACGCACAGGCAGCCTACAAAGAGCAGGCCGACAAGCACCGGCGCCAACAACCGACGTTCCAGGCGGGGGATATGGCCTATCTATCCACCAAGTTCCTAAAGTCAACCCAACCCTCGAAAAAACTGGGGCCTAAGTACATCGGGCCGTTCCGAGTCACGCAAATAGTGAACCCGGTAGCAATACGCTTGGACCTGCCACACAACCTCCGGAGACTCCACCCGGTGTTCCACACCAGCCTCCTGAAACCGGCAACCACCTCCCGATGGCACCCAAGCACGCCACAGCCTGCACCGGTGATGATCGACGGGCAACACCACTTCGAGATAAGGGACATTCTCGACTCCCGCAAGCAACGAGGAACTCTACACTATCTGGTCAGGTGGAAACACTTCCCCCACCCGGAATGGGTGGCGGCGCACAACGTTAACGCGCCTGACCTGACCAGAGCATCTCACCGGGCATACCCCGACAAACCACAACCAAGGTCAGCAAACCAAACCCCCCCCCCGCAGGCCCCCCCCGCCTCCCGTGCCCCAAGGGAAAGGGCCCCCCCAAGCCCGCGACTTGGGTGGACCTCCCCCCCCCCGGGACTCACTCCCCCCGCCCCGGGCCCACGGGGTGGTGACAAACATTCGCCAGCACCCTCCCCCCGCCCCCCCGGCCGCGGGGGAGTGGCAAGCAAGTCAACAGGGCAACCTGGGGGCAACGCCCAGGAGGCACAAGAAAGGCGACGCACTTTAAATAAGAAAAAAGAAGGGCCCTACCTGGAGCTGAGAAGCACCCGACCAGCCACGCCTCTCTCCTCGCCAAACTGAGCCAAACAAACAGGGTGTGGCTGGAGCATGCGCACGCCAGGTCAGGACCCGAGCATGCGCACCATGGACACACCCTGGGAAGGCACGTGGTAGAGGGAGGAGCAAAGGGAGGGGCGACAGCTACTCCGGCGGGAACTTTGAAAAAAAAAAAAAATGTGGCGTTTTGACAGCTCCACGGAAAAAAAACCCAGAAAACCGGGGGGGAACACTATTCGGAAAGGGGGCAGTATGTCATGAGTGCCGTTGAGCTAAAGTCATCAGCACAATGGCACACATGACAATGGCAAGGAAATAGGTGAAGGGGTACAAGATAAGTAGCCATCAACCCACAACGACTAACGGCCAACAAACAATAACTAAACAGATCACGGAGCACACCCAAGCCATCAGCGCCAATACAACGGGGATCGCCCAGCTGAAAGCAATCAGCAGAGGAATGGAAAACCTGATGATGGGCGATCCCGGAAACCCTCACCCACCGGCAGGGCAACGTATTGGACAAAGGGGGGTGACGTGACCGCGAGCGAGGGGGCGCTGACCGGCGCGGGGTATTTAAACCCCGCACCGGCGCGCTCCTGTCACTCTCAGCTTTTTTCTACCAACGCTGTACCTGCCCTGCAAATAAATCAGAGCCTGATCCACGAACCAGTGTCTGAGTGTTATTCAGAGGCAGGCAGCGCATGACACTCCAAATCTGTAAACATTGCCTTTGGCTTCCTAACCTGCTACTCTCCAGATGTGCTGGAATTGCAACATACTTGGAATTCTGGGAGCTGCAGTTCATCCACACCTGGAGAATACCAAGTAGGGAATGCTATGCTGGTCTTTTATTATTTTATTTTTTAATGCTTTGTGCAATGGCCCTCTCTTATGAGACTGCGATGCTTAATTGTGATTTACAGGAGTGGGTACGTACTGTAGGGTTCTTTCCACAAGTCAAGGACATGCAATTTGAAACCTGTGATGCCTTTGCAGGTCCCTACAATGCCATGGTTTGTTGGCTGTCTTGGAAAAGCAAGCCCAGTAACGTCTTAAGTTAATGGGCCTGGCTCATCCTCCAACTCAAGTTGGGGAGTGGGAAGATTTTCACACTGGAGAGAAGTTCTGTTTTGCCCAACCTCCCAGCCCCTGGGATTATCTCGCTCTCTCTGCCATGATACCCTGGTGCTTCTCTTTTCACATTCCTAGGTCTGTCATCTCTCTGCACTGTGTCCTGCTTGTGTATATTTGCTTTGTAATTTTTCTTCGTTATACACAGCAAACTATGAGGAGAATACTGAGGACGAGGACAGGGCCCCCTTTCTGCAGTTTGGCTAACCAGTTTAACTGGGAACTACTGAGTAGATAGTGGTGCCAAACTGTTGAGGTGAATTTGGGGGATGAAGCTGCTGAGGCAAACTGTACATATAAAGCATCCTAAGCTCAGCATCAACATGGAGCAATGTTTCTCAACTGAGCAACTTTAAGAGGTGTGGACATCAACTCCCAGAATTTCCCAGCCAGCTTGGCTGGCTGGGGAATTCTGGGAGTTGAAGTCCACACCTCTTAAAGTTGCCAAGGTTGAGAAATACTGACATAGAGACCAAAATAGCCACCACGTTTCTGTGAGCCTCCTTCTACAATAATGGACCTTAGCGGGCTTATTGCTTCTAAGGCCAACCTCATTGGCATTAATGCTACGATCAAGAAATCATGGGAAGAACTATGGCTCCTTCCTTCCTAAAAGAAAAATCCAGTTTTGTAGATTTTCAGCACTATTTCTCAAAAGCAAAAGCAAAAGCAAGAGATAAATAAGGCAGCTTGATCAGCTGAGTGAGAAAAACATATGCTTTCTGCTAGCAGACGTCTCTTCTAAAATAATCATGACAGTTGCCAAGTTCTATTCAGTAGCAATTGCTCTAAGGAAGATGTGGGTCTAACACTGGAATTATATTAACTTGGAATTTCTATTCCTACCTGGTTAGGTACTTTATATATCCTATTAATTATTTTATCCTTTAATTGCTGGTATGTTTTTACCTTATTTTTACCTGATAGTGATTTTTTAGTCTCTGTTGGTAAATGAATACATTTCATTAGGCAGGTTGGACCTTCACTAGCAGACTTTCTTCTAATTACAGAAGAATATAAGAGAAAATTCTTACTAAAGAAATTCGTAATCTGCATACATAAATAATACATTGAACTATTGAAAGGGCCTTAACTGACTAAAATTGGCTTTGAATCTTTTGGCACTGCAATAGCAAAGAACTTCATACCCCATAGTCTGTCAATAGACAGCCCCAGTTCTCACATCCCCTGTATCAAACAGGTGAAATCATGCCAAAGATTTTTCTTCTTCTTTGATGAAGCTAAATAAATCTCTCTCTCACCAGCTGGGGCTTCCTAAACAAAGGATTAAGAACAAGTGCAACTTCTTTTACCAATCATCATTTATGTCTCAAAAAAGCAGGAGAGATAGTTTATGAAAAAAGAGTCCTTCGCTAGCTATAATATCCCCGAATATGAAGGACATCATATGAAATACTCAAAATGTGGTGATCATAGGAAATCTAATTACATAAATGTTTATTGTTAAGATCCTTTGTTTTCCAGAAAAGTTCAATACACTTTATGGGCATGATTGATACAAACTACTTCTGCCTGTTGTTCAAATAAGAAACTGTATAAGGAATATGGTGCTTGCAGCTTTAATTTATAGTATTTGACCTGTTACAAAAATGAATTACACTTTCCAGTTAGGGTACACTTAAGTAGCAATCCCACCATTAGATTATAACTGTTAACTGGTATTCACAAAGTATGCATACCATAGTAAATTAGGGTCTGCACTGTGCTTCTTCATCTAATACAGTGTTTCTCAAGCTTGGCAACTTTAAGATGTGTGGACTTCAACTTCCAGAATTCCCCAGCCAGCCAAGGCTTCTGGGGAATTCTGGGAGTTGAGGTCCACACATCTTAAAGTTGCCAAGCTTGAGAAACACTGATCTAATAGGTAAGGGCTGACGTGATTGAATTTACTCCTACCCTCTCAAGCTTCTTCACACTCAGATATAAATGTCAGAGAGAAAGAGTCTAGTGTATCTTTCTTCCCAGTACGGAAGTTTTTTTTTTAATGTATAGGATTTTTTTTTCCCTAGGGGAACATTGATTCCTCTGATCATTTACTTGCAGTCTGAAGTCATGCAAGTCACTTCATTTGCCACCTCATTTGCTTAACTACTTGCATTATTTTCCTTTCCTTTATTACTTAATATGGAAGAGAGTTCATAATTCTAATATCAGGAAATGAGACAATAGAAATTGTAACTTCATGCTTATTTTATGTGTACAAATGCTCTCAGGCTACCCTTGACTTTAGTAGAACTTAATTATTAGGATGTTTGCTGCTAGTAACTTCTCGAAGACCAGCAGTAGCTTTATGAAGTTAAAAAAGGATTAACATCAGAAGTGACTGCAAAGACTACTTATGTACCCTTCAGATGAAGTCCAAAGCTATGTGGGGAGTACATCCAGGAAAAGTAGACTTTTACTTGATGGCCCTTTGAAAGACAATGAAACTGGGCTGCCACAACTGGTCTTACAGGACAGAGAGCGCCACAGGAAAAGAGACAGTGCTTCACATAGTCAGGTTTCAAACCATTTAGGATGCTAAGGATAATAAATAGCCTCTCAAATTTCAATCTAAAATAAATTAATAATAGCCCAAGATCACATTATCCCCCAAATTAATAAGACAACACCTCGTTTCCATGAAGTCATTTTTAAATCACTAAATTTAATGTATTATTGTGAATGTTATTCTTTGAATTTATTTTTATTTCTTTAATCCATTGTAATATATGTGTTTATACTGTATAGATAGTAATAATTTTCTGTAGAAGGCAGTTACTAATGTAGTAGTTCACTGTCACATATTCCTGAGTGGGAAAAATCCAGGGGTGTAATTTCTCTACTATAACTTTTTTTTTTTTTTTTAAAGACACTGAAGGAAACATATTTTGTAATATTTGTATTTCTTTACAAATTAAGCATTCACTGACCATTAATGCCCCAGGGGATACTGTTCCCATCAGACCCCCAACACCAAATATTAATTCTTTGAAAGAGCAATTCTACTCCATCTATGTCTCTTTTAGTCCCTTTTTTAATCCTTCAGATTTGAGAGAACTTTCTTAGACTGGTGCCTTCTTGTTGTGTAGATATTCAACTCCCATAATTCCTAGCAAGCATAGCTTAGAATTATGTTTGATTCCAACAGAACCGTAAGATACTGATTTGGGGAAAAGTCCTCTTAAGCAGTCTTGCCTTAGGACAACCAACACTGATAGCTGTTAGAGAAAGCCCATAACTGTACCACCTGTCCCATACTTGAATATATATATATATATATATATATGGCATATAATTATAGCATTTTTTATTATAACTAGTTAACCCAAGAAGCAGAGCCAACTGGAGTTTATGACAATTCTTGACAGAAGCAGAAAAGCCCATGGGCTTGACTACAGCATTCAGCCAGTTCTATATTTTTGACTGTTCAGCAATCCATGTATCCTCTCCTTGGTTAAAATGTCTAAACCAGGGTGTAATGGTTGCCTATTCTGAAAGACTCAGTCTCACAAGCAGGTGCTTAAGGAAAACTGATTTATTGAAAGAATAGTGTGCAAATACAAAGAAAGCTGAGAATGAGCAAAAGCGCGCCAAATACAAACTAAAAACCCTCACTTCAAACCCGATCCCGCCCTTGCTCCCACTTAGCAACCACCCCCTCCCAGGTGTTGGCAACCGTCACACACATCGGCCTGAGAAAGTAACCTTGAACACAGGCAATAACCCAAACATACAGTCCAGAGTTACAGTAAGGAGATTACAGCCTGGCACGGCTGGAAATCTCCACTCAGCAAATGTGAAACACGGATCAGGAAAGTGACATGCGAAACGTTACAATGTATTCAGAACATTGGAACGATGAACATGACACAGGGTTTCTCAACCAGGCTTCCATGGAGCCCTGGGGTTCTGCAAATGGTCATTGGGGGTTCCCTGGGAGATCACAATTTATTTAAAAAATTATTTCAAATTTGGGCAACTTCACATTAAAGAGGTAAGTTTCATTCTTTATTTTTAGTTTAAGAACACAGTGCATATATACAGGTCTACACATGAAACAAATATAATTTTGTAATGTCTGGCCTATATTTGAGCCTGAATGTGCAGGGGTTCCCCAAGGCCTGAAAAATATTTAAAGGGTTCCTCCAGGGTCAAAAGGTTTAGAAAGGCTGGTCTAAACCAACATTTTTCCAGTGCACGATAGGAGAATAATATATATTATAGTATATACTTTCCTCCTTTGCGTTTAATTGGTTATTCTTCTCCCTCAAAAGTTTGGCTGCCATGGAGTTAAAAACTGCAAACCCAAATCAATGTTTCACTTGATGACATATACTGGCAATATTCAGAAACTGGGTATAGGTTCTAATGAGATTTGGTCTCATTTCCATTTTCATGAACCAAGGATTCCAAACAATGAGTTCTGGGAGAGTCAAGAGTGACACATTCCTATTTTATAATAAATATGGGCAATTTTGTGAGTTACTCCCATTAAGTTTAATAGTAGCCACATGGTAAATTTCCCTCTGATTGTACCATGGCTCTCAGCCACCACCTGATTGCACAAGACAGTATTTGGATGAAAGACCTCCTAACCAAAGTTAAGTACCACAGGAAGTCATGGGATTGACTCAGAACTCACATTTGGAGCACTGATTGGTGAGTCATCACAGAAATTATATTCCGGAATACAATGAAGATTTCTGGAATAAATAATATTTGGAGGAGATGCTTAGCTGAAGTCCAAATTTTCATACTGCTTTAAAAATTAAAACCAATCAATAAGGATTTGTTTTGTATAAAAGGAAAACAGAGTTGTGGGGGAAGAGGGCTATCCCTGGATTCCTGCACCAGCCTCTCCTAACCTGCTGGATGTGAATTCTACAACTTAATTTGCAATGGATACAACTGAGAATTATTCTTTTTAGATAAACAAGTGATACCTTCCTCAGGTTGTAAAGAAGAGAAAAATAAGGATTCTAGGTTCTACTACCTCCTAGTTTGCCTTCTGCTTACTGTATTATTTTTTACTTGTTTGAGAAATTATGTGTGGCAATTCCAACGCTAGTCTCAGTAGCTTCATGTGGACAGGGAGGATGCTAAATAAGGATGAAGTATAGTTGCAGCAATTTTCCACCCACAAATATTGATTTACTAATTTTATAGAAAAATAGGCTAGAACAGCTCCAGTTTTTTTCTGTCAGAATCCACTATCAAATGATTGATGAATCATTTGACCGTTTTCATCTGCCATGATGAGTCAATGCGTGTCAAGAACCGGTGGGGAAGGGGAACATCAAGGAGTGTGAAAGTATGCTGTTTGGACTACTGTAAGTGGGAAAGTCAAGGTCGTACCAGCAGAAGACACCTGCCTTTGGCATGCCTGGCCATTGGAACTAGGTGGGAAGTGTAGAATTGCAGGGGGAGTGGAGTGATTGCTTGCTTTTAATTAGGTAGTTCAGGAGGTAATCTTCAATCACAGCTTTTTTCCTTCATCTGTACACTTTCTCAATAAATCTGAAATCTGCATCATTTCCCTGTGCATGAGTTGGATTTTTATTGGGATCAAAAGTGTCAGATTGTTACACCTTCCTCATACTTTCAAAACTGGCTGTCAATAGGATCACATATACCATGTTTTTCTCAGTACAAAGCCACATTGACCAGCCTTTTGTATATCTTCATATAAAAGATTATAAAACAGAAAGGGTGATTAAGGGGAAAGAATTACTAAATGGATACATAAACAGTACAAATAAAATAATCTAAAAAATGAAATGTATGCATTTTAGTACTAAAAAAAAGTGAAAATTAATATAATACTAATGTTCTGTAGCAGTAATGATACACTTAATATACAGTACTTAATGCTAAAACACTTACTAATCTACTCAAGTATTAGATTATTAAAATACTATACATTAAACCAGTAATCTCTCAATGGATTTTATGGCAAGGTGCTAGGATTTTATAAAATCAGTAAAAAGCCAGTTTAAAAAATGGTTCAGTTATCCTACATGTTGTATTCTTTCATAGAACAGCACCATATCTGACAAGCTGCCAGGCAATACAACATAATACTTTATGAGTACAGTCCAGAGCCAACCAAATGAATGTCTACAACAACAACACTAAGTTATTGAATCCCTCTTTACAAGACCCATGTTACAAACAAGGTAGGAATTAATTATGCTCAACTGTCCATCACCAATCTGTATAAAAGCTAATTTAGATACTGTTTCCTTTTAGAATTTCTGTACATTGTGTGTGATAAAATCATTTTTGACTAGCAGGAGAAGTGTCAAGTTTCTCCAAACTGTCTAGGAATCACAGCAAAAGAGGTGTAAGATACTTGGTACGACTCTCTGTGGTGCTTCTCTCATGCTAAGGTGGGGTTGGAGGAGATGTCCCTCAAGAACAGCAGCCAACTCACTAGGAAAATGTGGCAGAATTGTACCAGTTGAAGGCAACATTTCTCAAGGTGTGCCCCCAGGATATTGGAATAGGTTCCCCAGGCTTCCTCTAAGAATCTCCCTTCCTTTTGTCCTCCAAACAACCATCCCACGTGGTGATATATTAAGTTGCAAATTTTGTCCCACTCAGCCACTTTGGTTGTGCTCAACTCACCTTCTTCCCCAACCCTACAAGGCAGTAGCAGGAAGAGGTTTCCTCTCTCTCCCCTCTTTTTATTTCTTCATGAGGTGGTCAGTTTCTCTCTCAACTTTATGTAATACAGCTGTGGAGGTGTCACCCACTCATTAGTTTCATTTCTCAGAACACCTGTGTTTCTCCAGAGGCTTTCTGGGGAAATGAAAATAAACAAGGAGGCCATCAGCAAATCATTTTGCTTGTAGCAGTGAAACTTCCCCCCACCTCAACAACCATTTACTGGCTGATGGTATTTGAAGGTTTCTTAATTCTGCAGAATGACAATATGGAGTCTAATCCAATATAGAAAAGGAAATCAATTCTGTTTCTGTTACTATTTAAACAAAAAATAATTAAATCATTTAATATAATCATCTTTAAAAGTTAAGTAAAAGGTCAAATCTTCAATTAATAGACTACAGAGCAGTAAATGTCCCTCTAAGAACAAAGAGCATTTCTATTATAAGAGTTGGGCAAATTCATGTAGAATACAGTATTAATTTATTTTAATTTTTTTTATGTTAATGTTCTCAGTCTGATAGCCAAAATATCCTTGCTGAACATGAGACATTGCTCTTCAAGGATTTGCAAAACTAAAAAGGAGACAATGGAATTAATGCAACTGACATGTTCATGGATTTATCATTTACGTTAAAGGAGCAGTAAAATGAACTTCTGCTGCCTTGCTAGTTATATTGCATTTGACTCTAGGAGTAAAAGAATGTTTTCCATTTATCCATATGTTTTCTCCAAGTTTGGCATTCTGTTCCTGTGTTTGTAATCCTAGGAGGTCCTGTCAGCTTTGCAAACTGTTTTGGCAGAAGATGCAAACTATTCACAATTTTATAATAAATAAACGGTTACCTCTAATGTTATTTCTTGAAATTCTGAGCACAGCTAAAACATGAATAGAACAATAACAAAAGTGTAAGTTTCAGGGTGAGTCAAATCTTCCCCATTCAACATTTGCTGAGGAAGAAAAATCCAGTCTGCTCATCTACGCAGGAGGGAAGTTTGATTCATTGTAATAGATACAAATCTTTTTGAATCTATTACAATTACATATTGCACAGCCTGAAAACATTCTACAATTAAATGCTGGAGTTCCTGAAAACATTCTTTTAAGTAATAGAGATTTCTTAAACTGGAATATTTTCTTTCAGATAAGTTTTTTTTTTTAAAAATCCACAGTATCTTTAATGTTGTTAGATTTGGCTTAGCTCTTACCACTTCTAAAGGCAATCTAGTTTTCTTTCAGATGTAAGCTTCGGACTGAATGCTGAGTAACTATATTCTTGTTTTATTTGGATGCTATTTTTTAATACTAGAGGAAAAAACAACAAGGTCAAAGAGAATGGGAAAGGACATCCAAGGAGAAAAAAACCAAGGCCCAAGGCTGGAAGGAAGAGTTCTCAAAACATTTTATCATGACTCCAAAAGGGCATCAGTATTTAAATTCATCTTTCATTTTCTCTTGTAGGTCTATTATTTTTGTGACACAAGACTTCCTAACCTCTGCTGTAGCATGTTGGGGCCACAGACTCACTTTTCTAAACTGCCCTTTAAATGAATGCACACTTTTACTGGGCTCAGCAATTCAAGTAAGTGACAAATTATGCACAGTGGGGGCAAAAGGTGATCTACATCCAACACCTGGGCTTCTGCAACATACTTGCATCTGTGATTAAACTGTCCATGCTGGCTGCTTTAGCAGTGTTAATCACCTGCTTCAGATGTTGAGAGACACTAATTCCAAGAGAGCACGTGCCTCTTATGCCACACGTATGGGAACTGGCTATCCTGGTCACAGCTTGGGGCCACCATTAGATCCCACAATATTTTACCAAAAAGTCTGTCAAATAAATTGGGCAAGATCATGTAGGGACCTTGCAGATGTGTATGTGCCTATGGGTGTCACAGGCTTAAGTAAATAGACAAATAGACAAGTTTAAGTTCCAGATATATAATGGGGCTATTTTAGGTTGAACTGGTATGTAAAAAAATGTTCTCTGTGATTGAAACCTGCTATGAAGATCTTTCTAGCACAAAGCAGTATGTGATTAAATTACAAATATAGTTATTTGGCACACTGCTGCTTTTCTCAAGAGCATTTAGATCATCAAGCCATCTTGAACTTTGGGCTATTGGACATATTAAACGCTAGTTTGAGGACCTTTAAGAAAAAAATATGCAATTACCCAAAGTAGCAGCTCATACTCTAACTTTGGCCCTTGTCACAGCAACAAAACTAAGGACCAGATGAGAACTGTTTAGGTTTAGGAATCTGGATATATCAATAAACTTTCTATTATATTGTCTCTTTCACCATATGTATATGATCTTAGGCTGAAATGAACTAGCTCCATGCCAAGATGTTTCAATGAGATCAGAATAAATGTTTTATTGCTTTATACTCAGCTTGTTTGAGTTTCTGTACCATTAACAGAGATGGTCAGTTCTTGGTGGTGAAAGTGAGCACTACTAACTAGGTTATCTTAACACATTGCTTTTAGACTACCCTTTATTAACTGCCTACTTTCCGTTAACAAGAAGGAGAAAATTAAATTGGGTTTACAGATACATATATTATTCTTATCAGGGAAGATCTATCTGTTATAGAAGAGGCCATTACTCTACAACAGTAACAACAAGCCAGTGTTATTGTGGAAACATTTTTACATGCACCCAAGAATGACTTTGTAAATCTTTATGTTATGGGTTTGTGACATCATATTGGCATATCATTTATATATGGAGCAGGCTGGTTAAATAAGACTCAGAAGAAATCTAGAAGAATTTTATTTACAGTGTCATACTAATTCAAGATATTACAGATTAATCCTTATATGTAGGTAACCATTGATTCTGGCATAAGCTGGGAAAACATGGTCTTCCATAACAGGGATCACAAACTTGTGTACCTCCAATATTGTTGGACTCTATCTCTGGTAGTCATTGTTAGCATTGGTTCTGAGGAACACTAAAAACTGTGGTCTGGCAACATCTGGATGACCACAGGTTCCCCACTCCCTTCCCTGAATATGTGACTTGCAAGAAAGTAGAGTATATGGTTAACACTATTCTCCTTTACTCCTTTCATGATGCTAAATAAGTTGGTAATGTTCCAGGGTTAATGCATGATCAGCTGAGTCCAAAAGGGCCCATCTTCAGTGTGTTTAGGTTTTCCAAGAGAACGGTGGAAATCCTGGCAAATCAGAGATCCCAGTCACTATATGTGATAAATACAAACCGTATATGAGCTTAAAAGTGTTGCTGATGTCCAAAATATGAGAAAAGGAAGAGACAGCCTCATGCATTTCAGGGTTCCCTTCATATTCTTAACATGGTGAATTCTTGACATGGAGTTTTTGTGACTGAAGGTCTATATATTCTGCTACAATCATTCCTGATTGCTATCAATTTAAATACAAAATAATGTCTACTCACAGAATAATTAAAAATTACATTTTTCTTCCTGAACTTCCTGAAATTTAATTTCATAATTTAAATAAAGCAGTAAGATCATCCTGGAGATAATCTATCTGTGTGATAAGAGCTGACACCGGCTTGATGGCACATAATCAATCAAAGCTAAAAGAAACAGTTAACAAGAAAGTTCTTTGCTGGTTTTTTAAGTCCTTCAAAATTCAAAACTTCAAGGAAGATCAACAAAGAGAATTTATGTAGATCATTATCTTTCTTTGGATAACTTATCTCTAAGACAGTGGAAGTTTTGATGTCTTACACTTTCTCTGCAGGAATTGGCACCATGATGCAAGAGATTAGTGGAGCTTCAGAGACAAAGAAACATCAACAAAGAGAATGGAAAAAAAACAACCCACTTTATCCAGATCATCTCACTGTTAATTGTCTTGGCTCTTTATAAGTTATTGTAAACAAATATATTTCAAAACCATGAATTAAAGAGACAGTCAAATGTACACAGTCTATTCAGCAGCATTTGCTACCTTACAATTAGTTTCTTAAAGTGCTTAAGTAACACCTGGGTTCTTAGCAATATGCATTTTACAGAGCCAATCACTCCCCTCTCTCCCTGTTACTTTTTTCCCTTTTATCAATCTAGGCATACATATAGCACAGCAAGTAAGCAAGGCTGTAATTGGACTTCCACAGTAGGTAAAGATGGTGTTTATATAATAATGGGCTATGCCAAACAAGCATATGTTGCCATTTAAGCGACTGATTGGGATAGCCCAGGATGGGTAATCGGCACCTCCAGGGGATTATGAAGGCCATCAAGCCCTTTGTGGGTGGATCAGGAGCCCCTACAACCAAATCACAGAAAAATAACAAATGCGATTTTTTAGTATTTTGGGAAAGAAACACAAAATATAAGTGTAAACACCAAGATAAGTTTAATATATATATATATATATATTAAGCCCCAACTTTTTCTCCCAAAGATAAAATAAAAGGGAAATCCTACTGTATAACAGCACAAATGTGGGACATGACCCTACATACTGTGCATCATTCCTCTTCCAAGTGAAGCCTGTGGCCTCCCAAAAACATTGATGCCCCCAGCCACCAAAAGACTATTGTTGTTGTTGTTGTTGTTGTTGTTATTTATTTGATTTATAAGCTACCTAATCATGAAGCAACTCAAGGCAATATGCAAACATTTTAAAAAACACATGAAAACCAAACGGAAAAGAAACCGGTAGTGAAAATGGAAGGAAACAAAACCACATCAGGGAAATGCAAAAGCTTTAACATATCACATCTCCAGTACTGGTTGGAGAAATCACCCTGGCCCAGGGCCTTCTGGCTTTTAAAGTTTTCCTAAAAGTTAGCAAGGTCAGAACTAAGCAGATTTCAAGGGAAGTTATTTATGAAGGCAGGAGCAATTACAGCAAAGGGATATCTTATCTGAGATATGAGGTGACTTTGTTTTGTGGAGGGGATCTAGAGCATCCCTCCCATATCTTATAGGTCAAGCAAAAAGAATAGGAGAGAGGTAGTCCTATAAATTGTTTCTCCACTCCTGGGCTGAGCCAAGGATTCTCACTGGCTCCATTTGACCCACGGATCAAGGGAGCATTAGCAGGTGAATCAGTGAAACCTGTCAATTATTCCTAAGATGGTTGCTTTTAATTTCATACAACCTCTTTAGGGCTAAAGTATCTCTGCTCAGTGTACCATGTTTTATCCATATTTGTTTTGTCTGAACTATAAAGGAGAAGTTGCAAAACTGACACACTTGCATTTTCCTTAGAGGACTTGACACTCAGAAGCCAGGAGGAAGGTGAGGCAATGGAAAACACATAATAACTTACAGGAAAAGATTTGTTGTTCTTTATATATAGGATCATTGATGAATTCAGAATGTAATCATTAACATTAAACAGTTTGATGTTAATCAAATGGATCTTCAATGTCCATGCTGCAGATCAGAATTCAGCAGGAACCTTTCTGTAACGGTATGTAAGAAAGACCTTGACAGATGGGGCAAAGAGATGCTGCCTAGGGAATGGTCAGATAAGAGAGGGCATAGCCCATAGCTGCATAATGGGTGGAGAAAGAGGCTCAGAAGGAACCCTCCCTAACTTCCCAGACTGTAAAGGAGATGCTGGAGATTTGTACTTTCAGACTTTCAAGATTCTGTTAATGTAGACTTACAATAAAATAGAATTAGCTCATCTGGTCGTGTTTCCTGTCTGGTCTACCTGGGAAGGTTGACACCTTCTTATATGATGTGATTCTGAACATAAGCAGAGTGCTGAAAGAATACTGAGGTCTCATTGAAATGTAAAATGATAATGATTATAATCATTATCATCATCATCTTGGATGCTAGGCCAGTGGGAAACTGAAATAACAAAGACCATTCCTGTTATCTATCTCTTACCATTTGCTCTAGTGATCAAAACTGCTCATAGATGCAAAGAAATAATATAACCTCCAACAATCTTACCAAATACTGTATACTGTTTTTCATTCAGACATTGAACTGCAGGAGCTGACTATATCTCAGTACATCCATTCAGCAACCCATTCATTCATTCGTTCATTCATTCATTCATTCATTACATTTCTATCACCGCCCATCTCCCCCTAAAAGGAGTTACAACAGCATTGAACAAAGGCAACTTATGACCAGTCCTTGGAGTTCTGGCCACTGCAGCATCTCTACAGTCACATGATCATAATCTGGGCATTTGGTGCCTGACTCTCAATTATGACATCGCAGTGAACTGTGGTCATGTGATTACAATTTCTGACATTCTCTGCTGGCTTCCCACAAGCAAAGTCAATGGAGAAGCGGGCAGGAAGTCAGAAGTCGCAATCATGTGAGGTCCTCACTTAATGACCTGCACAGTCCTCGCTTAATGATGGTGTCATAGGGGGCTCAGGCTTGGAGTCAGAGTCGGACAATGAGGATGGGCGGCCATCCTCTTACCCAGAGTTGGAGGGCAAGCAGACAGCTCTAGATAAACAGCCGCCTGACCAGTCAGAGGAGGCGGGGTTGGTGCAGCTGATTAGTGAGGGCAAAGACTCAGAGCTGCCGCCCCCTCCCAGTGCTTGAGAAAGGAGAGCGGAATGGAGGGAGGAACAGCGGAGGTTGGCGAGGCTACAGGCAAGAAAGTAGCTCTGCCCTCCTAAATAAGCTCCACCCGGGTCTGCCTCTATAAAAAGGGAGCTGCAAGCCCAGATCGATCACTGGAGACAACCGTCTGCTTACCAGACTCCATGTGCCTTGCCTCCTGATCGGAAACTTTGTGACCTGACTCTTGGACTCACTTGACTAATCTTGTTTGAACGTGAAAACTCCCTTAAGGCAAGCTCTCAGGACTTTTGGGGGCTTGTTTCTGTAGATTGTGTGCGTTTGTGCTCTCACTTCTTTGCTGCCTGCTTGTTACCTCACAAGTTTACCTCACAAGTTTCTCAGTAAAGTTTTACAACTGCCTTGCTGGTGTATTGCGTGTGATTAGGCTGGGACAGGACAGACGGCAACGAGGACTGCCAGAACTGCTGTCGCTAAGTGAGTTATATTGATGCAGGTTATGTCAATGTTAAGCAAGTTATAAGCAACATGGTTATAGAGCATGATGTCAAGTGACCGCATCACTTAGTGACAGCAATTCCAGTCCCAATTGCCATCACAAGCCGAGAACTACCTGTATATAACTGACCTGTCGGGAGCTGCGTACTGAATATGAACAGATTTCTTACCTTGTACCAGTCAGCAATTTGGATGCATCATTTTGCAGCAACTGCAATTTCCAAAAACACTTCAGATGTATGCCCACATAAAGCACACTGCAGTCATCAAGACAGGTTGTAGTCAAAGTGTGGATAACTATCACAAAGTTCAGTTGGCTTACAAAGGGCTGAGTTGGTGCACTAGCTGTAATTATGCAAACACGTTCCTTGCCACAGCCACTACCTGCAAATTCAGTGATAATTAGGGGGTCAAGGAGCACTCCAAACTGCCAGTCTGGTCCTTCTGGGGGAATACAACCCCATCCAGATCAAGCTTACTCCCGTTCCAAGAATCAGCTTTTTCTTTACCAACAGCAGATCTGGGTTTCATTTTAGCTTGTTCTTTTTCACCCAGTCCATAATTTATCAAGGGTACTAATTGCTTCCTTGGAGTTAGAAGATAGAAAGCAGTAGTGTGTTATCAGAATCCTGATACCATTCTACTCCCAAGCTCCAAATGACCTTCTCCAGTAGTTTCATGTTGATGTCAAACACCATAAAAGACACAAAAAATAAAAAACCTAGTCTGGGACAGTAGTCTCCCTGCAATATCTTCTGGGCAAGGAAGGAGCAGAAGTACTGCAAAATAGTGCCCCCCAAAGCCCAACTCTATCTGATGGCCCAGAAGGATACCATGGTCAATGTACTATCAGTTTCCATCTGTCAACTGTTTTCTGATTTTCTAGTTCAAAATTTGTTCTTATTGTTTTGGCATCCCATCTTATTTTGTTCTCATACTGATGCTTTTCACACTCTTCACTCTTTAGGACAACCAACTCATAGGCATAACACAATCAGCATGTTAATTCCCTTACGAATTCCTGATGAATTACTTGGTTTGGGCTTCTGGGTTTTATTCCAATGCATAACATCAGCTGCCTCCCAAGCATTAAAAACAGAGAATTCTTTTGCCTTGTCGTTTCTGATACAGTTGTATGCATGTATTAAGGGTTCTATTAAAAAGTAGTTTTTTAATGTTCTTCTACAGCACCTTATATATCTAACGGAATTCAGTTAAACTATTCTACTGGGTTCCTTCGAGGATGAGAAGGTGTGGTGTGAGATTTTGCTCAGCTCAGTAACAAGCTCCAAATCAAAGCTTGAGCCTTTATCATTGTGAAATCTTTTAGGAAATCCATAATGACTTCTAATATTGAAGCTACTATCCTTGTTGTTTGATCTCTGTGAGATATGTTTGTAATCTTTTACTATCAGGATAAATGTAGAATCTGTAAATCGGGTTCAAGAATTGAAAAGTCAGTGAAAATCAGTTCTAAAAGAGCAGCAGCTTTTATGGTTATTAAATCAACAGCCCTTTCTGTTTTGCCTTTCACTTTATGCAGTGTTCACAATATCTGCATTTCTGCTCTGGGGTTTGTTTATCATTTTAATTTTTTTAAAACTCATTTCTAGTTATATCTAATGTCCTCTCCCCTCCAGAATTACCCATTTCATTATGCAATAGTATGCACTATTACCTGTCTTATTTCTTTACCTAATTTTTGTATCCTTCAGTCATATATCCCATCTAATAAGAAAACTCCATTCTCTCCAACATAGTCTCATTTTCTATTCTTTACTTCATTCTTCATCTTAAGTTGGATGAGGCTCTCATTCAATGTATATTGTAATTATAATAATACTGTATTCTCATTCCTTTGTAACTTCTTCCAGTCAGGTATGTAACATTTGCACTGCAAAAAATTCCTGCCCCTTGATTAGGATCAGCCAACTCTAGGGAATACTTTTTTTTAAGAGAGCAACATTTCAGTGAAGCCACTAGTTTATTTCACTTGCCTAACAGAAATTGACATATTCAAGGGAGTTAAATGAACTTGGAGAATGACATTACAGTTTTCTATGCATCTTTTCCAGGCTATTGGATCTTGTTGACTTCTAGAAAACAGATTGGTCATTCTTTCTGCCTGCTTCACTCTTTCTTCATCTTTTATCAAAATTGTTTCCAGTCTTCTGGAAGGGCAACTGGCATCCATGTTAGTTTTTTCAGACCTATAGACAATTTCAAACTCATATGGTTGCAGATTACTGTGTGGTGAATTTGGCTGAGGTTAGAACCTATATTAATGAATCATTTTAGCCATTACTTTAAACTTTGCTCCATACAAGAAATTATGACACTTATCACAAACTACCCATTTCATGGCTAAGAACACCAATTTCTGTGCCGAATAATTATTTTCTATGGGAGTTAGCCTTTCACTGGCATAGGCAACTACACATGAGTGACTCTCCTAAATCTGATACAAAGCCAATCCTAACCTGGTGTGCAGTATTTACAGTAATTTCCAATCTGTCAGACCTTTGAGATTGGCCAGATTGAGAAACAGACACCACAGGGATTCTAGAAATACTGCTCTATTATAGTAGGGGACAATAACAGAGTCTTAAAAATCTGTCCAAGTTTCTCTTCTCCATTCTTACACTAACAAAGACAAGGTGGGGTTATTCTGAGTTTGTTTCTCCTTCTGCTTCAAACTCTGGAATATGTATTCACTTCTCTAAGTCCCCCCTTAACAGTTCTTTCACAGCAACATAATTTCTAAATTCTTTTACACAGCCACAGACATGGACTATTACTATATGTGTATGTCTTTCTCTTTCCTTCAAGCCAGCAGAACTTCTTCTCTTTTTCTGGCCACTCATTGGCCTAAACTAAGAAAAATTCAATTATGAAGGTTATACATGCGTCTCTGTTCAGGAATTATTTGTAGACATTCTCCTAATAAAACCAAAACTCAGGAAAAGAGTAATACAGGACAAACTGAACCAATGAGGCTCTTCAGTTATTGTTTGACTCCAAAACTCATCAATACCAGCCAACACCCATCTACCCCAGTCAGCAGAGTCAATTGTTAGGGATGATAAAAAGTGTAATCCAATGGAAAGATACAAATTAATATATCCATGCAATAGGCAGAGTTCAAATTATCATTCAAATCTATCTCAGTCTGCAACGCGAAAAAGAATTCCTCGTGTTACACTGAAAATGCCTTGTAACTCTTATAAAGGTTAGAAAAACCCACTCTAATACATATACCTTGATGGTAATGCTGAAATAATAGATCTTCCTATTTCCTAGCCATACCATAAGATAAGCATATGACAATTGAACAGTCAGAGACATCCAGTGTGAAATGCAAGAAGAGTTATAGTTCTCTCTATAATGAAGAGAAAGATGCAAAGTTGGAGCAAAAAGAAGAAAGGGTTAAAGAGAATTGCATTACTGTACATCTGTGCAGGGCCTAGCCAACTGACGGCTGCCCCTGAGCTGCACTTGGGTGGTCTGGTACAAATCCTTATGCAGCAATCTATTCGGGCATCGAACAGCATGATTTATGCAGCTGTCAAGCAGACTTCACCAGCACAAGTGAACTGCGGGCATCGTCAACCATTGCAATGCCGTCATAGCATCTAAATTAAAAGAAAAATAGCCCAAGGTGCCACCCACTTATCTTCTTGGCTCTTTAATGACAAGTTCCCTCTCTACAGAAGGAAAAAGAAAGGCCCATAAAGCAGCTCACAAGAGATCACTCTTAAAGAAACTCTACTGTCTAACAGCAAGCAGTCTATGAAAACCTCAAATTCAGAGACAGTGTAGGAGCAAGGAAGACAACAGGGCAGATTAGAAGAGCTGCCCCCAAATCCAACTGAATGTTGATAGTAATAATAGTAATTTTTTTTAAAAAAAAAGTTACCTGCCCAGATCAGTGGTTTTTTAAAAAAAATAAATACTCTAGTATTGCTTTGTCAAGAAATAACACAAAATATTCCATGATTATAGAACTCTGACCATACTATGTAGTCCTGAACTGAAATATAGTTTTATATATATATAGCCTCTCTCTATATATATATAGAGAGAGAGAGCCTCTCCCTCTCTCTATATATATAACTATATATATATAGTTATATATATATAGCCTTTCTATACCTGAAATAATAATATACATCCCAACATTACTAGCAATATTCAGGTGAACTTACATGAGAGAGATAGAGATCTATAGATATTCATTTGACCATACGATTTCTAAAAATAGTGAATATGCTTGTTCAGGGGCCAATGCATGTTCATGTACATAAATTTATCATTATGACTAATGAGTTACTCATTACATATCTCCTGCCTTTCCTTTAGGATATAGGTAGACAAACTTTTTAATCCTGGGATCCCATTTTCTCTTTATGTCTACCTGGGATGCTACAAAGAACATGGCTAGTGATATGACATCATTGAAGTGGGAGAGAAGCAGACTAGGAATTAAGCTGAAGAAACAAAATAAAGACTGGGCATAAGATCCTCTTTTAGCTTCCTGTCACTCCCAATAAAATGAATGAAGTGCCGTGACCTTTATGGAGAACAATTTTTGGCAGAACTAGCTTGATTGAAAAATGCTGCATCTATCTTCTATGCAGCAGTGAAGCCAATTAAGAATATGTTTTTTTGGAAGGGTGTTTGTTAAGAAAAAAAATAAGCACTTATAAAAAATAAGCACTTATAAAAAAGTGTGCTGGCTGGGAAATTCTGGGAGTTAAAGTCCACCCATCTTAAAGTTGCCAAGGTTGAGAAACACTGGAGTAGAAAGTAGCTTATTATAATGCTATCCTTTTCTGGACAGTTAATAAAACTGAAGACCCAATATTACTTTACGTTAGGTCCAAGATAAAAATAAATCTTCCTATTCAGGCTCCAGGCAAAAATGGGTATGATCAAAAACAAAGATGGCAAGGACCTAACAGAAGAAGAAGAGATCAAGAAAAGGTGGCAAGAATATACAGAAGACCTGTATAGGAAGGATAACAATATTGGGGATAGCTTTGACGGTTGATGACCGACAGGAAGCTCTGGCGTGGGCTGGTCCATGAAGTCACGAAGAGTCGGAAGTGACTAAACGAATAAACAACAAACCTATTCAGGCAATACGTTCACTAAGCTCTTTGTCATTTCTTGTTGTTTATTCATTCAGTCGCTTCCGACTCTTCGTGACTTCATGGACCAGCCCACGCCAGAGCTTCCTGTCGGTCGTCAACACCCCCAGCTCCCCCAGGGACGAGTCCGTCACCTCTAGAATATCATCCATCCACCTTGCCCTTGGTCGGCCCCTCTTCCTTTTGCCTTCCACTCTCCCTAGCATCAACATCTTCTCCAGGCTGTCCTGTCTTCTCATTGTGTGGCCAAAGTATTTCAGTTTGGCCTTTAATATCGTTCCCTCAAGTGAGCAGTCTGGCTTTATTTCCTGGAGGATGGACTGGTTTGATCTTCTTGCAGTCCAAGGCACTCTCAGGATTTTCCTCCAACACCACAGTTCCAAAGCATCGATCTTCCTTCTCTCAGCCTTCCTTATGGTCCAGCTCTCGCAGCCATATGTTACTAGGGGGAACACCATTGCTTTAACAATGCGGACCTTTGTTGTCAGTGTGATGTCTCTGCTCTTAACTGTTTTATCGAGATTTGTCATTGCTCTTCTCCCAAGGATTAAGCGTCTTCTGATTTCCTGACTGCAGTCAGCATCTGCAGTAATCTTTGCACCTAGAAATACAAAGTCTTTCACTGCTTCTACATTTTCTCCCTCTATTTGCCAGTTATTGATCAAGCTGGTTGCCATAATCTTGGTTTTTTTTGAGGTTTAGTTGCAAGTCAGCTTTTGCACTTTCTTCTTTCACCTTCATCATAAGGCTCCTCAGTTCCTCTTCGCTTTCAGCCATCATTGTCATTTCTTAGTAACTGGATTTTTGTTCTCTTTTGTTTCAGCAGCAGCAGCAGAATTTTAAAATTATCTTGACATCCTTCAAATTGTTGTGCAGAGAAGATCCAAGAAGCTGGGCTGCTTTGCTTTCTTTCATCTTCCTTGTTTGTTTGTTTGTTTGTTTCCCACAATACTGAGCAAAATTGGGAGAAAGCACTTCCCGGCAATAATCCAAAATTAGATTTATAAAAGGCGCATTTGGGATGAGTTTTTTTTTTTCTTTCTTTCTTTTTAGATGTTTTTACTGGGCTGTTTGAAAAAGCCATTCATAAATTTAAAAGATCAACAAACAAAACAGGACTTCTTAATTTTCATCAAAGTGGAACTACTGCTAAGAACAAACTGTACCAAAAGAATTGCCCTCCCTCTGCCCCAATGAAAGCTCTATATGCATTGACGCAAATGCAAGAGCATCCATCGAAGTACATCACAAGTATTCCAAGCTTCAAATGCTGCATTTGGAAACAGTTTAAGTCCTTTAGAGCAAGAGAACCCTTTGAGCTGCACAGCTCTTATGTGAAATGATAAACTCACAGTAATTGGAAATGTTTTCATGGTAGATTTAATTATTTAATTATTTGTTTGTCTATCAAATTTATATAGCTGCCCATCTCACAAAGAGTGATGCTGAGCAGCATACAACAATTAATTAAAACAGTAAATATATTTAAACAGTCATTGCTAAAATGTAAAAAACCGGAAGGTACAAAAGAGAGTGAATGTTAACCATGGAGCTCTCTCAGGGTTTCACCAGTTTCACTGGGATCCCCAGGCCTGATGACATAGCCAGTCTTGAGGGACTTCTGGAACGTTAACAGGGATGGGGCTAACCTTACTTCAGGGGGGAGGATGTTCCAGAAGGCGGGTACCATGGCAAAGAAGGCCTTCCTCCTGGGACCCGCCAAGTGTAGTTCCCTAGCAGACGGGACCCGCAGCATGTCTTCTCTACCAGATCTGATGGAATGGGCAGATATAATCAGGGAGAGGCGGTCCCTCAGATAACCCATGCCATGAAGGGCTCTAAAGGTTAAAACCAGCACTTTGAATTGGACCTGGAAGCAAACTGGCAATCAATGCAGCTTGCAGAGCAGAGGTGTAACATGTGCTATTCTAGAAGCACACATAACTGATTGCACTGCTGCATTCTGCACCAGCTGAAGCTTCAGGATACTCTTCAAGGGCAACCCCACGTAGAGTGCATTACAGTAGTCCAATCAGAACTACTGACTTGGGCATGAGTGACTGTGAGCATAGCCCCCCGATCTAGGAACGAGTGCAACTGGCATACAACATGAAGCTGTGCAAAGGCCCTCCTAGCCACAACTGCCACCTGCTCTTCAAGCAGGACTCATGAGTCCAGGAGGACCGCCATATTGTACACTGTGTCTGTCTGGGGCAGTGCAACTCCATCTAGCACCAAGATGGCACAGTCCTAGAACTGGCAGGCCTCCAAACCCAAGCCACTCAGTCTTGCCAGGGTTGCCAGGGTTCAGATGAAGTTTCCCATCCAGACCCTCACAGCCTTCAGGCACCAGGATAAGACATTAATGGCATCGCTTAATTCGCCAGGGGCCAAGATACTGTATATAATTGGGTATCATCAGCATACTCATGATCCTTCACCCCATGGTGATGGATGAGCTCACCCAGTGGCCTCATGTAGATTTTGAACAGAGGAGAAGAGAACATTGAACCCTGCAGCACCCCACATAGCAGGAGCCAAGGGTGGGATCTCCCCTCCCCAATCACCACTGATTGGAATTGACCCCCCAAAAGGGAGGCAAACCAGCACAACACTGTGCTACCCACCTCCAATCTTCTAAGCCAATCCAGAAGGATACCATGGCTGATGGTATCGAAAGCCACAGAGAGCTCAAGTAGGGCAAGGATGGATGTACAACCTTGAGCCTGCCCTCACCAGAGGTCATCCAAAAGTATGACCAATGCCATTCCCATCCCATACCTGGGTCTGAATCCCAACTGAAAGGGATCCAAATAATCTGCTTTCCCAAGGTCCTCTGAAGCTGCTGCTCAACCATCTTCTCAACTACTTTCCCCAAAAAGGGGAGGTTAGATACTGGACAAAAATTGTCCAGTATATTGGGGTCCAGCAATGGCTTCTTGAGGAGGGGGTGAACCAAGACCACCTTAAGAGGTAGAGAAACAACCTCCTCCCTCAAAGAACTTCCCACTAGAACCCACTCACATGACAGTTCTCAGGCAGCTTTGACAAGCCAGGAGGAGCATGGATCTAAAGAGCAGGTGACTGAGTTCATAGTCCTAAGGACCCTGTCCACTTCCTCAGGCCCAATAGGTCCAAACCATTCCCAGATAACTGGGCAAGCCTCCTCCTCCAGCATCTCCTCTGGACCTGCAACAAGTCTGGTGTCCAACTCTGAGCAAATCTGAGCAACTGACAGAGGCTGAACAAATTCCTCCACACACCCCTGCAAGAGGTTCTATCAGCCCACCCACCCAAAAGGGCTCATGGCACCTGAAACAGGACCATGGGATGGCTATCTGCAGACACAGTAAAGGCAGAGAAGTACTGACACTTCACCACCCTTACTGCCACAAGGTAGCCCTTAATAGTGGCTCTAATCTGTGTTCAGTAAAGTTCCTCCCTTGTTGAATGCCAGTGACACTCTAGACATCTCTTCTCTTGTTTTTCTCCCTCAACTGCAGATCTGGTGTGTGACCACTGTCCCATGTCAGGCTCTGGATGATCCAAGACAGGCCCATGGACATCATGGTGGCCATGAACTCCCAAGACTCCACTCCTAGAGAAGGCAGACTGAAGGCCCCCAAGACCATAAGTCTGGGGTACTCCATTGCCAGCCCGTAAATGGAGTCAATTTGCTCGGGCAGAAAGATTGCTGTGCAGCAGGGAGGCTGGTAACAGCAACAATCCCAACTGATCCCTAGAGCCCAACTTAATGAACAGGGTCTCACATCTGGTGACCTGTGTGCAGCACCCCTAAAAGTCATAAGAGATTCCTGGATGAGAATTGTCATACCTCCATTCCTGCCCTGGGGTCTCAGCTGGTGCCACATCCAAAACCCAGCTGGGCATATGTCTGAGAGGGCTAACCCCCTGTTCCGGATCCAGCCAGGTCTTGGTAATACATGCCAGGTCAGCCCTCTCAGCAATGATTAAATCACTGATGAGGGAGGCCTTATTATAGACCAACGTGGCATTTAATAGCAGCAACCGAAAGCCAGGGCCTCTGAAGGTCTGCTGTCCACATACCGGGGCTGAGACCAGGGAGCCGCAACACAAAAACCAAAATAACACAATGGCATGTTCTTTCATTAAATATTATAATTACAGACAAACCTACATTACACTTATAAGTGTTAGTACCTGGCTATGTATTTTCTGGCACACTGTGGATTTGGTTCACAAGTTTCCTTCAGAAGTCACACTGGCCTTGATCCAGTAAAAATTACCTAATATAGTTCATGCAGCTATATGAACTGTAGTCTTTTAGGTTTGGAATAGGAATTGAAGAGAGACAATATACCCTGGATGGTGCTGCCATTTTAAGACTGAGGACTGGCACTTCTTTATTTTATTTGCCCTGCCCCTACACAGAGAAATGCAGTTGGTGAAACTTTAACCACTACATTATCTCCAAGTTTGGAAAACATATACTTGCTACATTTCTGTATAACTAGTGAAATGTCTAAATGAAGAGCTACTAAAAAAAACACCAAAAAAAGCTTGCAACTAATATGGTTGTCTCAGTTGTCTGTCTGTCTGTCTGTCTGTCTGTCTGTCTGTCTGTCTGTCTATCTATCTATCTATCTATCTATCTATCTATCTATCTATCTATCTATCTTGCCTTTCCTTAAGAAGCTCAAAGCAGCACAGGTTGCTATATCCCTGCATGTTACTTTGCAAGAATCCTGTGAGCAAGGATTGTACAGCAAACCAGACCTTTCTCTTTCCAGGAGCACACTGCAGCGGCAGAGGACACCTCTGTGATCTCAGGAAAAGATGCAGCTGTATTAAGAAGTTGCTGACCCATGCTACATGAGAACTCCAGATGCATGAAAGCACCTTCTTGTTTTTGAATCTGACAAGTTATATGGCCCTAGTGTGAGATACAGAATGTGGAAAAATAGTGGCCAGGCCAAAGTCATCCACTTCTTAGCTGAGTGGAAATTGAAGCCAAGCAATATTTGTCTTTGGTCCAATAATCTAACCATAACTAGGGCTATCATACCTGGGCTGCAGATATCTGAACAAGATGACATACAAAAGTCTCGAGCACTTTGCTGCCATCTAGTGGTTGCCTGAGTTTTGCAGCCCCAATCTGTACTAACTAATTCTAGTTAACCAACTAATTAACTAACTAACTAACTAACCCTACATTAATAACTGTGGGAAAAAGAGCTGGACATAAGATGGTGATTGGTGAATCACAGAAATGATGAAGGCAGCTTTTAAGTCAGGACAACAGTGATGCAATAGTGGGAGCTTCTAATTCATCTCAGAATGTGTATCATTACTTGGTATGAAATGAAGAGCAACTTTCTGCTCATGTTATTCTGTAGTTGTATCAAGACAAGCGAAGGTGAAGGAAGAAAGTGCAAAAGCTGGCTTGCAGCAAAACCTCAAAAGAACCAAGATTATGGCAACCAGCTTGATTGATAACTGGCAAAGAGAGGGAGAAAATGTAGAGGCAGTGAAAGACTTTGTATTTCTAGGTGCAAAGATTACTGCAGATGCTGACTGCAGTCAGGAAATCAGAAGACATTTAATCCTTGGGAGAAGAGCAATGACAAATCTCAATAAAATAGTTAAGGGCAGAGACATCACACTGACAACAAAGATCCGCATAGTTAAAGCAATGGTGTTCCCCGTAGTAACATATGGCTGTGAGAGTCAGACCATAAGGAAGGCTGAGAGAAGGAAGATAGAAGCTTTGAAACTGTGGTGTTGGAGGAAAATTCTGAGAGTGCCTTGGACTGCAAGAAGATCAAACCAGTCCATCCTCCAGGAAATAAAGCCAGACTGCTCACTTGAGGGAACAATATTAAAGGCAAAACTGAAATACTTTGGCCACATAATGAGAAGACAGGACACCCTGGAGAAGTTGCTGATGCTAGGGAGAGTGGAAGGCAAAAGGAAGAGGGGCTGACCAAGGGCAAGATGGATGGATGATATTCTAGAGGTGACGGACTCGTCCCTGGGGGAGCTGGGGGTGTTGATGACCAACAGGAAGCTCTGGCATGGGCTGGTCCATGAGGTCACAAAGAGTCGGAAGCAACTGAATGAATAAACAACAACAATCAAGATACGCATTTATTAAGATCTTTTCAAAAACAGAAATATCAAAAGTTACACAAAGCATTTCAAAGTATCATTCAGATTACAGAATTAATTTTAATCAGGGTTTGTTTATTTGTTTGTTTTTTGTCTATTATCCTGTAAGTATATTGGAATATGAGTCCAATATTCTCAGCAAGTGTAATTAGAAAGTACAGATTTGGTCCAACTGGCCCAAGATCACCCATCTGGCTTCATGCCCAAGGTGGGACTAGAACTCACAGTTTCCCAGTTTCTAGCCTGATGTCTTAACCACTACAACAAACTGGCTCTCAAAACCCATCTTTAGCAGCTGCCAATAGCCCATGACAGCTGGGGTGGTGTCGGTGTCACCATCTGAATTTCTCACAATGCGACAGTTGTAGCATTTCTCTGGGGCAAATATTTTTGGAGTACCTATTCAACTTTTTACATTTGGCACCCTTCAGAAGTATTGAATCTACAGCTCCCATAATTCCCAACCAGCAGAACCAATGGCTGGGAATTGAAGACACTGTAGTACATCATATCTGGAGTACCAAAGTTCAGAAGGCTGATCAAATGAGCATCACATTCACCTCTATTTCTCAGCATTCTTCAGATGCAGAATCTAGCATGCTTGTGTGGATTTGTGCTTATGGATGAGAGTAAATGAAAGATTAAGATAAAACTTGTCTCATTTATTGTTTACTCCAAAACACGAATACTCTTATTTAGCTTTCAGGATCTATGATTAGTCCATGGATATCACTTACAATACTGCAGTTCTCACTCCACAGGGGCACTTCATGTTGTCATGTTAATTTATATACTTCTTTGTAGGGAATATTTTTATTCCCCATCTGTACTTTCACCAAATGATTCTGAATATTTTCTACGTGTTGTTAACTTTTTGGAATTGGTAATTATTTATGTCAAGCTGTCCTAAATTCAAGGATGTGACTTGCATTTGGAAAACTCCTGTAACTCCAGATGTCATGGTTGATGCATGAAGCATCTGAGTCCCAGTATAGGCTGCAGGAAACCGCAAGGCAGAGGTCTTGTCACACACATGCTGAGTGTTTGGAAACACAATCACACATGGTTGGAGTAGTTATTATCATAGCCGATACGAGGATTGTCTCTTGTTCTGCAGGAACTTCCATTGTCCTTTTTCTGGAAATGTCAGCCAAATATCTTGATGATGCTTGCAAACACTTATAGAATTAGTTTCATTTCACTTATAACTCTCTTTTAAAATCACATAAATTCACCAGCCAGCCAGCCATAAGCAAACAAAAGGATCTGCTGTCTCCTCACCACCAGATTATTCAAGCCAGATATAAAATAGAAGAAAATTGATATAGAACTCAGCTGTACCCAAAGGAAAATCAATAAACATAGCTTATTCTAGTCCATTTTACAAAGTTTTCTTGGAGCTATCATACATGCACAGTACAAAATGATGATGATGATTTACAGAAAGATTTTAAAAGCCACTAGAATCTGAACATTAACAAGTCATGGATCATTCTAAGACCTTGATCTCAAAATAGTAGTAAAGTTAAGTTTCCCTTGAGTTCAGCTCAATTGGTGATTACACAGACATGTCCGTATTATTTTCTTAAGAACTGTACAGAATTGGCTTGCCATTACCTTAGTCCAGGAGCTGCATACACTCCAGAGCTTTCGTTTGAGTATGTTTTAACAGCAATGAGGACATTATCCCTGTCAAGACTGAAGAAAGGCTGAATTAACAATCCAGATGAATGTTGTACATCCAATAGGAGATGCTGCCTGTTGCTATTCTTTGGCTTTGGCCACAAAACATCCCTGTCCAGCCCTGACTGAGATGAGTGTTCTCTTTAATTATATCTTAAGAACTTGAGAATAAAGATTATCCCTACAATTCCATTGAGTTGATCAGGTTCATCTGGTACTGATTTAGCTTTAATTACTCAACATGGGCAGAACAAAGTAACCTGAATATTTCCATTACATTTTATTTTATAACTGCAGAGAAAGTGTCTAATTTCCTGGTGTCACTGTTCATCTATTATCAATGAAAAAAGGTCCTCAGAACATCTAGGATAGAAAATGAATGCATTGGAGAATTGATTACCTCTCAAATGTTGAGTCAGTATCACAGGGAGGGTAATATGGAAGAAAATGTGGGTTTCACTTCTTCAGTTAAAAAAATGCCCCGAAATAATGCAGAAAAATTTAAACAGGGAAAGGTTTGTTCTTGTTATGCTAACCATGTCAAGCTGTTATTCTTTGTAGAACAATTTAAGCAAACAAGAGATGAGCAGAGATGCCAAAACTCTATAACTGCTTTAAAAAGTCTTTAAGGGAAAGAAAAATCCCTTCAGAACTGCTGCTCCAACTGGTTTTAATATAGTGCAGTTTGTTAGCATGGAATGATGGATCTGTTCCATTGAGGAATGGTTAGCTTTGCCACAAAAACATATATCCTAGAATTATTTTAAGTTACACTATTCCAGATTCATTGACATTAACAGCTGGAAGAAATGCCACAACTGTCCCAGCTTAACTTAAAATCACTACCGTACAGCCAATTCATATGTTAGATTTTGACATAGCATTTGAACATGCTGAAGTCCTCCCCCATCTGCATACACTGGAGTAGTAACTGCCACAAAAGTTGCCTCACTGGCTTTGTTTTAACCCAATACAGCCTTTCTAAAGTAAGCACTATAGTAATTTGATTCCATAGAACTTTTGACATGAGAAGTTGGAACCAAGCTTAATCTAAGAATTGTCAAGTCTGAATCCCATCCATCCCATTTTATTTCATAGAGATTGCTGGAAAGATGGGATAATTTTTTTTTCAAATAAATAAATAAAATCTATCAATGTGGAAAATGAACTAATTTTGCAATATTTGTGATGCATATTGACTGACCTGATTTACTTGGCATTACAGAAATACGAGATTGCCTGGTAAGGCTAAACTGTCTTTTGTTACACTCAGTCCAGAATTCAGTATATGTTGTCAATCATGTCATCTAGGATCAGTGACTTCAAAAAAAATCAGGGTTGGCTAGGACGTGTTCAGTACATGCCTCAGAATGCATCCTCATTTCTATGGACATCCTGTCATGAGTCATGCATCCAAAGAGGCCAGCCTTCTCAAGCCCTACCCCATCCATACAACTTGGTGGGGAAGTACACTATATTTAAAAAAGGGTCTTAAATTTGCCATACATTTGCTATAATGCAATTTTAATAATATAAACATGGAGGATATATCATTCACTTAACAGGTAGCAGAAGTAGGACTTGCAACAAAATATTGCAATGTAACAATTCACATAGTAAATAGTAAATAGTCATAGTAAGTAGTAAATAGTCATGGATAGTTCTTCAGGAGCAAAGTAAGCATTGAAGAGAAATACAGAGTGAAACATTGACAGCAAATATATGCTCAAAGTGTCAAGGCAAACAGACATTATGTATTTATTCCATGTAAAGAAGAACTGGATTCTGTGCATGAACTAGTAATGGATTTGAAATATGATGGTCTTCTACAACCTGGTGCTCTCCAGATGTTTAGAATTTCAACTCCTGTAAATGCCAAGGGGTAGACTATGAGAATATCTTCATTATAGTGACTTGTCATTTTTTAATAAATACATGCGGAAGTAAAGATTGTCAAGGGAAAACTGTCATCTCATTTGCTATCCCAGCTTTCTTTGATAGTGTATTAAGGCTCTATATAACTAGGATTAAATGTTAAGCCATCCAGTAAGGATCCCTGCCATCCTTTCACTCTTCAAACTAATTTTTCTGGAGCCAGTTCTTTTTATCAGGAGCAATATATTTGCAGATTTTCAGCCTGTTATGTCAATGGCAAGGGCTTCTATCCATTAAAGATCCAGGTGGGATGCATGTATGTCTGCTATCCCATTTGCAAGCCACAGAATCTTTTTGGAATGTACAAACAGATTTCAGAAAACCTTATTTTTCCAGTTCATACCTAATTCTTTTTCTAATTTCTGGCAAACCTAGCCCTTTTCCATGTCTGGGTACCACTCAACTTTTCCAAGGAGTGTTTTTCTGGTGCATCAATTTCTCTCTCAGCTTGTATCCTGTCAACACCTCTTTTTAATGGGAACTGATTTTTCCCCTCCATTTCTGGTACAGGGAAAATAGGACAATTCTCTTTCTGCTGTCTTCTCTGCATCTACAGGGAACCAAACTGTTTTGTACAAAACCTGATAGCAAAACAATAATATAGTGTGGTGAATAAGGGAGTAATCTTAATGTGCAGGTGTGAAGAGATCTAGAGGTGTTAGATTTATCAACAACAGAGCTGACATACATCCCCTTTCTAATAGTTACTGGAAATAGCAAGTCATAATAGGAAATATTTATAAACAATAGACAATGAAAAGCAAACCTTGCATGTGCAACAAAAACATGACTCTGGTTTATTTTATAACTTTATTTATCCTAGTCCCTTGTCTAAAGTAGGTGTGGGAGCTGGAATTTAAACTGCATAGATACTTTAAACAAAGGTATGTATTGCCAAGGCCATGATTTTCCTAACTGTAACACATGGCTATGAAAACTGGACTATCAGAAAGACTGAATAAAAAGAAAGAAAAATCAATGTTTTGATCAGTACTATGAAAACAATGAGAATTCTTTGCACTGCAAGAACAAATGATTCAATACTGGATGAAATCCAGATGCTGGAAGCCCTAATTATGAAGCTAAACCCAAAGTATGTCCAAAGACAAGAGTCACTGGAGAAGTCTCTGATGCTTGAAAAAAAATTGAAGGCCCTCAAAAAAGAGGCTGACAGAAGACAAGGGGGCTCGATGCGATCTCCAAAGACACAAACACAAGCCTACAAGAACTCAAAGGAGGTACTGACAGATAATCGTGGCAAAATGTTGTCCATGGGGCCACAAAGAGTTAGAAGTGACAGAATGATCAAACAACAAGAATTTCCCAGGGCATTAACGCTCAAAATGCCAATAACCTACTGCCACATAGCAGAGAGCATGGGAAACATAAAACAGGGTTTCTATAAAGTTTTGAAAAGGGCAGGATAAAAAAGTGCCAAGTTTAAAGCCAGGATGGTGTAAGAAAGAGGTAGTTCTGCTCTCTGGGTTCCTTACTCATGGCACCATCTTACATTTCTGGGAAGTTTCAGCTAAGTTTGACCCAGTCAGGTCTACTACTGGCTACTACTACTACTGGCTCCAACAACTTGTCAGGGGAGGAGGCTAGAGTTAGCCCAACAGGCAGAAACCTTACCCAGGTTCACCTGTGAAACTCCTAGTGGAAGGTGTATAACCAACCCAGCTTGGTGTCCTGTTCAGACTATGAGACGGCCAGGCAGAATTACAATTAAATTCTTTATTTACAAATAACTATTTACAACAATAAAAGTCCTTAGAATAGATTAGGCAATGCAGTTCAATCAAGTCCACCCAGGCAGTGGAGGATAACAAGGCCAGGCTGCAGATTCAGAAGTAGAAGGAGATTGTGGCAAAATGGCAAGGCAGAACTTGGCTAATCCTCTCAATGAGGCAGCAAGACCCGGTGTAGCTAGAGCACATGGCAAGGAGGAGGCTTGAGGCATGAATCTCAGACTGGGCATGGAGGCTAGACTAGGTTTGACAACGGAGGGTAGGCAAGGCTTGACTGGAGCATCAAGGCAAGGCTTGGATCTGGAGGCAAGGCAGGACTTGGCTGGAGCGACAAGACAAGACTTGAATCTGGAGGCAAGGCTGAATTTGGCTGGAACAGTGAGACAAGGCTTGGAACTGGAAGCAAGACTGTGCTCGGCTGGAACCACAAGACTAGGCTCAACTGGAGCGGTGTGTGAGAGAAGCAGTTCCACAATGGCAGGAGGAGCTGGCTCTGATTCCGGGTTGGCTACAGGTGAGGCTCCCGACTCCAGTAAGGATTCTTCCGCAGATACTGTGAACTCGAAGGATCAGTTGTCTCCAGCAGCTTGCTCTTGGCATGTGTGCCTTTTTTAAGCAATCCTTTCTGCGCTGTTTTTCTTCTGCAGCCAATCGGGCTGCCTTTTGCTTCACGTGCTTCTCTGCTCTTCTCTCTCGAGCACTGATTGGAGAATTCAAACCTCCCTCCGAAGTTTGTCCAATCAGCATCTCTGGTTTCTCCTGCTCTGCTGAGTCACTCCTGCTTTCTCTTTCCCCAATTCCCTCCTGATAAGTTTCATTTTCCCCTTCTGGCTCAAGATAAGTTTCGTTTTCAGAGTCAGGGTCAGATTCAAACCTCACACTTGGTACACCTCTCTATTAGTCATGCAGGATTGCTGTGTTACCACCACTGCTTCTGCCCACTTCTGCTCTTGCCTGCAGCCTCCCATCTTTCCTAGAGCCAGACCACAAATGATTGGATAGCAGGCTTGGAGGTAACAAGCATACCAAGGTTACCACTGTCCACAATAAGCTGTAGCCAGGGTTTATCTCAAGTGTCTTGACAGGAGAGCTAGGCAAGGATCCCTTTCCCAGCCTCACATCAGTCGACTATTTACTAACCCAAGTTTACATGCCAGACCAAAACTCCTCTGACTCTTGTGAAGGAAAATCTGATAGCAGGTACCCTTTATAGGCATTTCCTTTTGTTGGGAACCAGTGAAAATTCTCAGATGACATCCAATTTCTCCCCCTTCTGAACTGTCATTTGCCAGTGACCCTTTCCCCTCTCTTCTCTTGCCAAGAAGAAGGAAATTATCTCCTAAGTTTCTAGAAGCAGCTGGTCACTGTAGCTATTCCTCATATGAAGAATGTGAGGAATGTTCTGTTCAGACAGGAAGTGCATAAAAATTGAACTGTAAGCCTAAGATACTCTTGATCAAATTAAAACCAAAACCAAAACCAAACTCCCTCCAAAAACAACATGAATTAAAATCCTGGTTTTGCCCATGTCACATCCCCTCCCAACTTTTTATCATTGCCACTTTCACTGTGATACCCACTTCTCCAAACCTATTATGACCAATAGCCACCAAAGAAATATCCACCATTGCACTAAGTCAGCCTTTCTCAACGTTTTGACCCTGGAGAGACCCTTGAAATATTTTTCAGGCCTTGGGGAACCCTTGCACATTCAGGCTCAAACATGGGCCAGAAGTTACAAAAGTATTATATTTGTTTCACATGTAGGCCTGTATATATGCTTTAACAGTGTTTTAAAACTCAGAATAAAGAATGAAACTTACCTCTTTAATGTGAAGTTGCCTGAATTTGAAATAATTTTTAAAATAAATCATGATATCCTAGGGAACCCTTAGTGACCTCTCGCGGAACCCTAGGGTGCCACAGAACCCTGGTTGAGAAACCCTGCTCTAAGTGAATACTCTGATAAAACTTGCCTGCTCTGGATCAGAAACTACTAGTACTCTTAGTTGGTTCTTCCTGCTTTCCTACCTGTTAAGATGGATCCAATTATGACAATACTTACCCAGAGCCTAAACCAAAGTAAGTATTTCCACCTTGTCAAGAAATCAATAAGTTGGATAGCAGAAACAGTTCCAACATTTCAAAGGCAAAAGTACTGTTTTATTCACTGAGCATAAAAAGGTCAGTTCTGGCAACACCACCACATAAATGAAACTAATGAACAAGTGAGCCAGCCACTTGTAATGCAGGTGTTAATAGTATGAATCAAAAGTTTGTTTGCAGCATTATAATCCAATGGCTGTGTTAATGCTGAACCATAAACCATGGCATATAAAACACAATGGCTAGCCTTACACTAGACAGACATCAAACAAAATATGTGGCTTGATAAACTATGGGAACCCAGTCCTAGGAACTGACACTCTAAGCCATCGCGTTGTTAAACATTATATGTGAATCTAAAATATTAGTTAAATTATGTTGAGGAAGAGTGCATATACCCATGTTTTGTAGTAGGCTTACTTATCTCAGTTATGGCTCCAGTGTCATCTGAACCTGAAAGGGAAGGTTTTATCTATAATTAACTCCTTTTGGCATCTGTACATAGACACAAGGAAGGAACAGCCTCATATCACTCTGCCCCAGCCAGCCAGAATATCTACAGTATTATTCCTGTTGATTTTACTTCTTCTTTCCCTGGTCATTCAAAGGGTAAACAGGATGAGCAGGTGGACCAAGCCAGCCAGTGCAGATTTTTGTGTTTCAAAAACAAAAATATCGGTGGTGCCAGCTGACCAGGCACTGCAATTCAAGAGGGACTGTCATCCACCCAGAAACGTTGTGTCCTTTCTCCTGTCCTTGAGACAGGAGGAATGCTGCTACGTTTATTTATTTATCATATTTATTTATATTTATATGGACACCCACCTCACAAAACATGACTCTGGGTCACATACAATAATGGGCTGCACAGACTACCATGCCTTGGCAATGAGCCTGGTCAGCGTTGCTGTCAGTACATAGTGCCAATTCTCTCCAATTTCACTGTCCCCTCCCAAAACAAAACTCAAAACCCTGCTGCTAGGTGAGAATCTGGTGCTTCTAGTAGCCAAAGAACAAATGGCCTTAGAGGCATAAAACCCAGCGGTCAGTTGGAATTTAGTGGGTCCATGACCTCCAACATTTTCTCTTCCATGGCCACCTATCTAACCAGTGGAACTCTGAGCAGTGAACAAAGATAAACATAATCCAAATCAATTTTTTAAAAACCAAGTTGAGGCCCCTATAAAAAAAATCTCATTGCCAACATTTTAAAATTTATTATTAATTTTTTTTATCCCACCTTTAGTTTTGGTCAACTCAAGAAGGTGTACATACCTAATGTTCCCACCTCCTATTTTCCCCACAACAACAACGCTATGAGTTTGACTAAAAGAGAGTGGCTGGCCCAGAATCCCTCAGCCTGCTTTCATGCTGAAGGGAAGACTAGAACTCACCATCTCTTGGTTTCTAGTGCAGCACCTTAACCACTACAGCAAACTGACTCACATGTCATACACACACATACCAAAGATCTATTAATATCTTACCCCCAGTGCCGGTGGGAACAGTCAAGTTTTCATGACCTTTTAGATGGCCAACCGGTTTAGGGCCATCTGTATCTCCAGGGGGAGGCTGTTCCATAAGGCAGGTGCCATAACAGAGATGGTGTCTTCCTAGGACCTGCCAGGTGACAGTGCTTCACTGAGAGGATCCAGAGCATGCCCATTCTGTCAGGTCTGATGGAACAGGCAGAAACCATTGGGGAGAGGTGGCCCCACAAGTAACCTGGTCCCATGCTATGTAGGGCTTTAAAAGTGATAACAACCATCTTACACTGTATCTGGAAACCTATTGAGAGCCAGTACAGCTCAGTAGCAGCAGTGTTACATGGTGCATCTAATATTGCATGTGCTGCTGCATCTGGGATGGGCTGAAGTTTCCAAATGCTCTTCAGTGGCAGCCCCAGCACTGCAATAGTCCAACTGGGAGTTGACTAGGGCATCAGTGACTGTAAGCAGTGTCTCCCAATCTAAGAAAGGGCTCAACAAGTGTGCAAGATGTATTTGTGCAAAGACCCTATTCAAGCAGGAGCTATGAGTCCAAGAGGACCTCCAGATTGTGCACCAACTCTGTTTGGGGGGGGTGTTACTAGGTGAGAATCTGCTGCCTGTGTCCTTGGCAAAAGGTAAGGATGTCTTTGGGCTGGGGCAAAGAGGCTATGTGAATGAGCCCACAATATGGTTAGTTGTGATTTGCTGTTTCATCTGGAGAGCATTTGCTGGGTAATTCACTTAAGCATGTCTTATGCTACACCAATCCCATTTGATCTGCATGCTAAGCTGGACCCAGTTTTCCTGTTTTGTCTTCACATGCTATAGATTGGAAGCACTTTCAGGAGCTCACTACAACTAGCTGAGTGAATATGAAACATGAGCTGGGAGTTAGGGGGTATGGTGGACAGTTATTCTCTCCAACGAAAAAACAAAGCACAAGAGAAAAATGCCAGAATGCGTGGGCCACCCAATGTGGAGGTGTGGAAGAGGGAAACATCTGTGGTTGCAGAACAACTGAAGATTTTTTTTTAATGCTAGCCATGTGCCAGCCCTGGTTTGTAGTTGAAGCTATACCATTGATGGAGTGTATATAAAAATCAGGAAGAGTCTAGCAGCACCTTTTCAGAATAATAAATGTTATAAAAAGGTGTAAGTTTTTGTGAGCTATAGCTTACTTCAACAATGTGTATAGTAGCAGATGAGGTGGAAATCCTCATGGGCCTGGACCCCATCTGAATATAGCCACAGTGAATATATAATCCCTGAAATCAGATTGAGATTCAGTCCCAGATTCTACATTTTTAAGTTTAAGTAATAAGACAAACCACAGGCACCACCAGACATTCTCACACAATCAACTGGTTTCAACTCATTATGACAGAGAAAGAAGCCAAGACATAACAAAAATTAAAGACATAAGTTTACATACAGGTGATGTTTAAATTTTTGCAGATAGTCCTCTGTATTAGACGACTAAATAAATGCATGCTAAAAGCTGTTCAGAACTATGAAACCAATTAGTTTTGAAGGATATATTCAATTCTATTTAGCCTTTTTTGTTAAATTTCCATACTGAGTCAATAAAAAGTCCAATCTTTTCCAACCTGATGCCCTCCAGATGTGTTGGAATTACAATTCTCAGAAATCTTAGCAAGCATGGAGCCCATTCTGACTATTATGGGGGCTACAGCCGCCAAATATCTGGAAGCTACAAGGTTGGAGAAGGCTGAGATAAACCCACTGACATAATTTTTTTAAAAATCTGCTAAATGATTGTATACTGCAAGAAAAGTACTGTGTCATGCACTAATATATTCTTCACCCTGATATGGAGAATCAGGCCTTTCAGAACCAGTTGTCCATAAGCAGGACTGAATGTTACCAATTCAGGCTGTGTACTTTTTAATGGATAGCCAAACAATGACTCATTCCCAAATCTGCACAGATGAAGCATTTGAATCAACTCTATGACTCCATGGATCCAACACAATCTCTTATTCCATGGCATAAAGTAGATAATTTCATGCTAAGATTTTCCAGATTTTTTTTCCCCATAGAGTTTCAGTGAGAAAATGCAGTTTGTATATTAATTTGAAATCTTGAAATCCATGGCAAATTATTTAACCAGGAATGAATTCATACACACACACAAATAGTCTTCCCTAAATCCATTTAAAGAAACATGCTAATCCTTTAATTATACAACATGTTGAAATGATAAAATGTTCTTGAAAAACACCTTGATTTAATGAAAGCTGTTGACAAACCTTTGCCACTGGGGAAATTGATAAATTTGCAACTTTGCAACAGACATCTTAAAAGTCATGAGAATTGGGACCAACCTGATTTGACAAGTTTAAGTAATCCATACATCCCAAACTTAAAAATTTTGGAGTCAAGATGTTGCTTTATTTTTTTCTCTGCAGTGTCCCAGTAAAATCCTTTCTTGAAGAATCAAAGAGGTGAGCAAGGAAAATGACATACATGCTATAATGCAGGTTTTAGTAAGTTGACTTGACACATACATTCATCCCCAGAGCCCAAGACATCTCTTCATCATGGGGTTCAGGACTGAAGGAGGCAACAAGTCAACCCATATGCCTTTGCTTTACAATGCAGATTTGCTGCTGCAGGGCATATTCTTGTGGCTGGAGCACTGAAGTGACTCAGTCCATATCCCCACTTGTACTTAAACATGGCATAAACATGCTGTAGCAACATCTTCTTCATAACACTGCCTTCATCTCATCCCTTGCCTATGTATTAGATAGGCTTGCCATCCTTAGCTATACTAGTATGAAGTTTCCCCCTTATTCAGACATCATCCAAGGGCAGCCTCAAGAGATATAAAATCTATTAGATTTGTCATCCATGACCATGGAAGGAAGTCAGTGACTGAAAACAGAAACACTATATGTAAGACAGGGATCAGCAAAGGAGACAACAAATTTCATGCCTGTATAGTTTTCTGTTCGCTCAGTGGATAGCATTATGACTTGGTAGTGGGGAAAGGTCCTGAATAGTCATTCTGTCTTCAACCGAATCCGTGTATCAAAGAAATATGGGCCAAAGAAAGAAGGGGGCGGGAGGGGCTCTTTGACCTATCTCTTTTCTCATCTTCCAGGTAATCTTACATGTTGCATTCTTACTTCCTTATCTTGGTGCCAGTTTTAAGCATTAACATCATAATTCCTTGAATTCCAAAACATCATGGAAAGCACCAGGTGGTAAAAGGCTGGAATAAAGTCAAGGGCTGTTTTATCATGTGCTGTAAATAATGTGAACATTTACATGCTTTTCACTTCTTGTTTGCTAATCTAATTTCATAATGATGGCTATGTTTATGCTAGTTAATATTTTAAAACCTATTATTCCTAGATGATATAAAATGGAACACCATTATAAAAACTGTTTAGCCCATCTTCCTCCTAAGGTTCTAAGCAGCTGACAAATAGAAAACATAACTAATATAAAAAGTAGACAATATAAAGGAGTAAGAAAAATAACTCAGAATTCTTTTAAAACTGGCTACCCAAGGAAAAGCCAGGATTATTTGCATTATATTCTGAAGCTTCTGGAATAGTATCTAAATACTTCTAGTGCCTTCCAGATGTGGGCAATCATTGGCTGGGGAGTGTGGGAGTTGCAGTCCCCAAGACATTTGGAAGGTGTAAGGCTAGAAAGATTGATTCAAAAGAACAAAGCCGGCCCAGAGAGAGTCTATATGCCAATTCCAGAGTATCCAGGTTAGCCCTGATTTATAGAGCCTAGGAAAAGAACAGCCAACCTCTAAATGTGCCACTCTTTAAAAAGCAGATGTTGTAAGATTGACAGATGTATGCTGGTAGTGTGTGTATCTGAATAAATAATAGAATAGGCAAAATTCTATTATTTGACATTAATATATTCCTTTATCTTCTTTCATTTTCCTCTTCAAAGCTTCAGTGCTGAATCCAAAGGGCACACTTTCTGAGCTCATCTATGTAGACCAAAAAACAAATCCCCATATAAAGTTGCCAAGTCTATACCACCTCAGTCTTGAAGTGGGAAGGTCTCTGTGGTTGAATGATCCCCATGTGGTAATGATTTCCCATCTATGTAATAGTAGCATATCAGAAAAAGCAAGACTAATAATTAAATTCCATGTCATCTAGCTATCCATGAAAATCGTTCCTTGGGATGTGCAAAACCTCTGTAGAATTTCTGCTGTCCAAAAAAGGGAATTTCTTTCACATGTTTACTTCATCCAAATGTTGTTTATATAGAAATATTTAAATTCACCTTAAAATTCACTTTGAATGAAATTTAGTAGTTCTAATTTGCTATTAGACATTCTGATAGCAAATCTTCCATGGAATTTCAAATCTAATGGCGTTCAATTAGCTAATCACAAATTCTTATCCCAGATTCTGATGGTCAAAAACATTTGGATGAACATTTATTTTAAAATCATGGAAGGCCTTAATATTTCTCTTCAATGTACTGAACACACACACATATATATATAAAAGAAAACTTTGCAATCTGAATATGGGTACTGTAATCAGTAGCATTCTGCAAAGCACACCATCTATATGCTATTAAGAAGTGGATTGTCTGCCATCTAGTGTCAGCAGACATGATATATGCTTTCTAAAAGACTCAAGATCTTTCCTCACTAAGTTACTGTATAACACTATCCACCCACCCTTAAGTGGGCAGTAAATTACACCAGAATCAAATTTGCCATCCCTGTCACTGATCTCTAACATATTTTTATTGCCTCTGTTTTCAGCCACTGTGTTCATCTGACTTCTCTTCAAAATAACAAGCGTCCACCACTGTCCTGGGGCAGTTTCAGAATAGGGGGAAACATACTATTTTATTGCTCAGGATAATTTGAGCTTGTCTCACTTGTGAACTGGGAATGAGATGTCATGGGGGCAGGGCAGAAAACATATGTTACCATGGCATGTTTGTGCCATGGTTAGGTGCAGATGGGAACAGAGCCCTAGAACTAAAAGGGATAATTTAGGTTCTTGAGTCCAATTGGCTGCTTAATACAGGCATCCAAATTAAAACATCCCTGACAGGCGGCCATCTAGCAACCATTTGTGCACACCCAAGAAAGGCATTCACCATCTCTCCTGGGAATTGATTTCATGGTTAAACTACTCTTAGTGCTAGGAACTTATTAAAAACATAACCAGGCACCATCCTATTTTTTTCATTGGAATGTATGACTCATGCATACAGTGATGTTGTCACATTCTGTTGATAACAGGGCTAAATTAAAAGTTGTAACTAAATGGTTTTTCCAGTATACGCAAATAACAGCTTTGAAGGAACCGAACACACATACAATGCTGATTCATATGGACAGGAATATACAGAACTTAATTCTCTCATAATTACAGGTTATAAAGTATACAGTACTGCTGTGCACATGGGAGCCATATATAGGGAAGTAACAGCTCTTCAAAGTAGGCAAGAAAGGAATCAGACAGCGCTGGTACTATTGGAACTCTGTTGGGTAGGGTATAACTGAATCCTGAAAGCCTGCTAGAATTTCCCTATGTCTTCTCTTAGACTAGTTTCTTGAAGTGTGGTCCTAGGGCCCTTGGGGGTCCGCAAGACCCTCTCAGGAGTCCATGGAATCAAAATTATTTGTCAGCCTATGTTGAAAAATAATACAATATTAAAATCCCATCAAACAGTTGTGAGAAGCGAATGCATCAATTTTAATTTTTAATATGGTGAATACCGATAAATATAACCCATACAAACAAAAGCTCCTTTGGAGTCCTCCATAATTTTTAAAAGTGGGAAGGGGTCCTGAGAGAGAAAAGTTCAAGAACCTCTGTCTTAAACCATGCAGAATCTTTCAGTCTCTTTCTTGTGCTTACTTCTTTCCCAAGGCTGAGATTTTGTTTACAGTACTTTCTCTTTTACATGGCTTTTGCATTTCTTTCCTATTTCTGCTTCCCTCTACAGGAAGCTAAGAGTGACTCATCACACATGTGTATAGAGCACAAAATACTTACATGCTAGTTGCATAATGCCTATTGCATTATTTCTAGGCAGGACTATAGAGGGAACTGTAGAGCTTGCTTTTAAATGCCCAGCAGCAGTAACATCTCTTATAATTTATATTTATTTTAGTTGTTAGATTTATATCCTGTCTTACCTCCTGGAGCTCAAGGTGACATTCTCTTCTTCAAATTTTCCCATAACAATAACCCTTTCATGTAGGATTGGTTTGAGAAATAGTGACTCACCAAAATTACCTAATGAGCTTCCATGGTGCTAGTTAGAGCCTACTGGTGCACATGAAGCCCAAAGCAACAGACAGCTTTAAAGATGAAATCAGAGTAAGTGAACTGTGAACTTTTTGATCTAGAACACTGTAAAAGCACCTCTTAGTGCAGAATGCCACTCATTAAATGAGAAACAAGTTAGGCATGATAATTCTTTTTTTTTTTTTCAGAAGTCTTCAACATACAACTTTTGGAGTTATATACAATTTTCAGGAAAAATAGAAAAATCGAAGCTGCAGATAATTAATATCTAATTTACAGAGGTTATAGCCAGGCTTCTACATATGAAATCTCAGATCTCGTGCTGCTGACAACTGTATTTATGAGTGAGCATGAAGGACGAGATTCTTCCCTCCCATGAGTTCTTGAGACAAATTCAGAAAAACAAATGGGAGAGAAACACAGTCTTCCATTTCATGGCAAGTTAGTCTACCTTGTCTCTCTCTTGATCCCTTTGACATACACAGTACAGAAGTCAGGGAAATGATTCATCCAGCTTGTACTAGCTAAGAGGCATTTAGAAAGCGCAGGAGAGCACAACACAAGGTAACCAGCAACCAGCATCTTTTCCCCCCTTCATCTAATACTGTTCTCAAAGTGGTAGGACAACAGGAGGATTTGTGGCAGAGAAGAAAATTAGACATTTTCACTTCCTCTGCACTGCTTCTAGGAATATCTTCAGAATTTTGTTGACAAAATATCTGTGACAATAAGAAGTGAAGAAAATACTGGTCATCTGTGTCCCTTCCTATACTGATGTTTTCTCTTATTAGTTCATTTCAACATAAAAGGAATGGATTTCTTGCTGAATACTTTGGCAGTTCAGTTTGATTAAGCACCCAAATGTTCTGGGTTGTTTTTCATTTCCCTTTGATCTGAAGGGTGGAACTGGCAGTTCTACAGACAGGATTTTCCAGAGCAATGGTCAAAAGCTGATGTAAGCATCCTAAGTCAGTTTGAAACTAAAATGAGCTAAAAACACTGAAAAATCATACCTCAGAAAATAATGATGAGTAGCAGTCATAAAAAATACCATAAAGTAGGTGCCAGGTAAGTTTCTCTGTTTGGGCCGTCTAGCAATTTTGTGGGTTATTCCACAATTGGCAAGCCTTATCTGAAAGGTCTCTGATAGCAAATAGATGCATCTAATTTGGCAGGACAACTTTGGAAGGTCCTTTGAAGAAGATTTTAGCATTTGTACAGTACGTGTGGGAAGAAATAGTGCTAAGCTTTAAGCCAGCCTTGATGACTTTGTGATTCATTGGCAACCAAGAGATGAAATTGCTAAGAAAAAGTGGCTGTACAGCCGCCCACCTGGCACCGCAGCCAATGGAACTTGCCATCAGCTACTAAACATTTACAAGTAGCAACAAGTAAGCATAATTCATGCTTATGTCTTGAGAGCAAATTGAACCAAACAGCTTTGACAACCTTTTGCAAACTTCCTTAAGGCAGTTTGCACAGTGACTGGTATTAAATACAGAATGCTTTACACAAAAAAGCAAGTTTATAAACAATACCATTATTATTTTTAAATAATATTTCAATCAAATGATTCCAGTTTTCCTAATCAAATATCCAATTTGGGGGACACAATTTTGCAGTGACCTAGAATTATAGGGTTGGAAGCAATCTTGGAAGCTTTCTAGTCCATCCTCCTGCCTAGGGCAGAAATCCCAGATAAATGGCAGTCCAATGTTTACCTGAAAACCTCCAGGAAGCAGCCCATTCTACTGCTTGATAGCTCTCATGGTGTGGAATTTCTTCCTTATTTTGAGCTTGGATCTCCTTGTGTAAAGTTCCACTCATTGGTTCTTGTCCTTCCCACAGGAGCTATAGAGAATATATCCATACCTTCTTCCCTATGACAGCTCTTCAGGAATTGATATGAAAGGCAGATATCATATCTCCCCTCAGCCTTCTCTTCTTTTTCGGCTAAAGAAGTATTCATTCTTCACATGATTTAGCTTCCAAACTCCTAACCAATTATGTCACTCTTCTCTGCCCTCTCTCCAGTTCTTCATCATCCATCTTGTATTATGGTGAACAGAAAAGGAAAGGCATTCAAAGTGTGATCTAATTAGTGCAGCATAAAAGGGAACTATCACTCCTTGTGATCTCAGAAAATATAAATAGTTATCCACTCTACAGAGATGTAAGCATATTATATTATTGAACTATTATATAAAGAGGAAGACACTTGCAAGAAGTGTGCATACTAGGCAAACGGCACTCAAAATATTTATATAATGATAACTTTTGTGAGTCTAATGTCTCACAAAACCTGCAAGATTGAAGTGGTCAGACAGATATTACGGAAGACAGATGGTCTGTCAAATAACCAGGCCATATGCCACGTAGGGCTTTATAGGCAACAACCAGCACCTTGAATAGTACCCAGAAGGAAACTGGCAACCAGTGCAGCAAAGCAGAGGTATAACATGAGCATGCCCTTTGTTGCTTGCACTGCTGCATTCTGGCCCAGCTGAAGCTTCTGGGTGGTCTTCAAGGGCATCCCCATATAGGGTGTGCTGCAGTAGTCAAGCCACAAGGTGACTAGAGCATGAGTGATTGTCTGAAGGGCCCCCTGATCTAGGAAAGGAGTGCAGCTGGTGCACCAGATGAAATTGTGCAAAGGCCCTCCTGGGCACAGCTGCTACCTGTTCTTTATGCAAGAGCTGCAAGTCCAGGAAAACTCCCCAGATTGCACACTAACAATCTGGGTGATCCAAACACTCACAGCCACTCAATCTTGGTAGGATTGAGTTGGAAATTGTTCCTCCCCATCCAAACACACACAGCCTCCAGGCAATGGGACTGAACCTTGACAGCCTCACATGTTTAGTGGTTATGGGTACCAGCCAAACCTTTCAAAAATAAAAAAAATAAAAATACAGAAATGAAAAGACAGCATCCACACCAACTCGTTCTCAACACACAACCCGTCCAGTTGCAATCTTGGAAAAAAAAAGAGAGAGAAACTGAGTGCAATTAAATCTGATACAGTAGATTCACCCACCCCAAACAAAGGGTCTCTACTATCTAGCGTTTTTTATATATAAAGTGAACATGTATGAACAACAAGGATCTTGTTTTTAAAAGAATACCCACAAAGAAGAATCAGTACTGTTTTGGATACCAGTTTTTTTCAAGAAAGGCTGCGTATGCACACATACCCTTCAAAGAATGACAAGGTAACACATTTTTATATATATTCAGAACTCAGAATCAAAGATATAAAATTATTTAGAAAGAGAGCATTTTGTTGTTTATTCGTTTAGTCGCTTCCAACTCTTCGTGACTTCATGGACCAGCCCACGCCAGAGCTTCCTGTCGGTCGTCAACACCCCCAGCTCCCCCAGGGACGAGTCCGTCACCTCTAGAATATCATCCATCCATCTTGCCCTTGGTCGGCCCCTCTTCCTTTTGCCTTCCACTCTCCCTAGCATCAGCATCTTCTCCAGGGTGTCCTGTCTTCTCATTATGTGGCCAAAGTATTTCAGTTTGGCCTTTAATATCATTCCCTCAAGTGAGCAGTCTGGCTTTATTTCCTGGAGGATGGACTGGTTTGATCTTCTTGCAGTCCAAGGCACTCTCAGAATTTTCCTCCAACACCACAGTTCAAAAGCATCGATCTTTCTTCTCTCAGCCTTCCTTATGGTCCAGCTCTCGCAGCCATATGTTACTACAGGGAACACCATTGCTTTAACTATGCGGGCCTTTGTTGTCAGTGTGATGTCTCTGCTCTTAACTATTTTATCGAGATTTGTCATTGCTCTTCTTCCAAGGATTAAGCGTCTTCTGATTTCCTGACTGCAGTCAGCATCTGCAGTAATCTTTGCACCTAGGAATACAAAGTCTTTCACTGCTTCTACATTTTCTCCCTCTATTTGCCAGTTATCAATCAAGCTGGTTGCCATAATCTTGGTTTTTTTGAGGTTTAGCTGCAAGCCAGCTTTTGCACTTTCTTCTTTCACCTTCATCATAAGGCTCCTCAGTTCCTCTTCACTTTCAGCCATCAAAGTGGTATCATCTGCATATCTGAGATTGTTAATGTTTCTTCCAGAGATTTTAACTCCAGCCTTGGATTCCTCAAGGCCAGCTTGTCGCATGATGTGTTCTGCATACAAGTTGAATAGGTAGGGTGAGAGTATACAGCCCTGCCATACTCCTTTCCCAATCTTAAACCAGTCTGTTGTTCCGTGGTCTGTTCTTACTGTTGCTACTTGGTCGTTATACAGATTCTTCAGGAGGCATACAAGATGACTTGGTATCCCCATACCACTAAGAACTTGCCACAATTTGTTATGGTCCACACAGTCAAAGGCTTTAGAATAGTCAATAAAACAGAAATAGATGTTTTTCTGAAACTCCCTGGCTTTTTCCATTATCCAGCGGATATTGGCAATTTGGTCTCTAGTTCCTCTGCCTTTTCTAAACCCAGCTTGTACATCTGGCAATTCTCGCTCCATGAACTGCTGAAGTCTACCTTGCAGGATCTTGAGCATTACCTTACTGGCATGTGAAATGAGTGCCACTGTTCGATAGTTTGAACATTCTTTAGTGTTTCCCTTTTTTGGTATGGGGATATAAGTTGATTTTTTCCAGTCTGATGGCCATTCTTGTGTTTTCCAAATTTGCTGGCATATAGCATGCATTACCTTGACAGCATCATCTTGCAAGATTTTGAACAGTTCAGCTGGGATGCCGTCGTCTCCTGTTGCCTTGTTATTAGCAATGCTTCTTAAGGCCCACTCAACCTCACTCTTCAGGATGTCTGACTCTAGCTCACCGACCACACCGTCAAAGCTATCCCCGATATTGTTATCCTTCCTATACAGGTTTTCTGTATATTCTTGCCACCTTTTCTTGATCTCTTCTTCTTCTGTTAGGTCCTTGCCATCTTTGTTTTTGATCATACCCATTTTGGCCTGGAATTTACCTCCAATGTTTCTAATTTTCTGGAAGAGGTCTCTTGTCCTTCCTATTCTATTGTTTTCTTCCACTTCCGTGCATTGCTTGTTTAAAAATAATTCCTTATCTCTTCTGGCTAACCTCTGGAATTTTGCATTTAATTGGGCATATCTCCCCCTATCACTGTTGCCTTTTGCTTTCCTTCTTTCTTGGGCTACTTCTAGTGTCTCAGCAGACAGCCATTTTGCCTTCTTGGTTTTCTCTTTCTTTGGGATGTATTTTGTTGCCGCCTCCTGAACAATGCTGCCAACTTCTGTCCAGAGTTCTTCCGGGACCCTATCTACTAAGTCCAGTCCCTTAAATCTATTCTTCACCTCCACTGCATATTCCTTAGGAATATTAGTGAGCTCATATCTAGCTGATCTGTGGGTCTTCCCTAATCTCTTGAGTCTGATCCTAAATTGTGCAAGAAGAAGTTCGTGATCTGAACTACAGTCAGCTCCAGGCCTTGTTTTTACCGACTGTACAGATGTCCGCCACCTTTGGCTGCAAAGGATGTAAACAATCTGATTTCGGTGTTGTCCATCTGGTGAAGTCTATGTATAAAGCCGTCTCTTAGGTTGCTGGAAGAGAGTGTTTGTTATGCAGAGTGAATTGTCTTGGCAAAATTCTATCAGCCTGTGTCCTGCTTCGTTTTGTTCTCCCAGGCCATACTTACCTGTAATTCGAGGTGTCATTTGACTGCCCACCTTAGCATTCCAGTCTCCTGTGATGAAAATAACATCTCTTTTAGGCGTGTTGTCCAGTAGGTGCTGCAGATCCTCATAGAACTGCTCTACTTCAGCTTCTTCAGCATTTGTGGTTGGGGTGTATATTTGGATCACTGTGATGTTAGATGGCTTGCCCTGAATTCGAATTGAGATCATTCTGTCGTTTTTTGGGTTGTATCCAAGCACTGCTTTAGCCACTTTACTATTAATTATGAAGGCTACTCCATTTCTTCTGTGGTCCTCTTGTCCGCAGTAGTAGATCTGGTGGTCATTTGATGTGAAGTGGCCCATTCCAGTCCATTTCAGTTCACTGACGCCCAGAATGTCTATCTTTAATCTTGACATCTCACCAATAACCACATCCAATTTGCCCTGGCTCATAGATCTTACATTCCAGGTTCCGATGGTGTGTTGATCCTTAGAACATCGGATTCGCCGTTCACCACCAGCACCGTCGGCCGCTAGCCGTCCTTTCGGCTTTGAGCTAGCTGCGTCATCACGTCTGGGGCTAGTTGAGCTCATCCTCTGTTCCTCCCCAGTAGCATTTTGACCATCTTCCGACCTGGGGGTCTCATCTTCCGATGGTATACCGACATATCTCTGGTTGTACTGATCCATTTAGTTTTCACGGCAAGAATACTGAGGTGGGTTGCCATTACCTTCCCCAGGGATCGCATTTAGTCTGACCTCTCTGTCATGACCTTCCCGTCTTGGGTGGCCCTTCATGGTTTAGCTCATGGCATCATTGAGGTGCTCAAGCTCCAGCACCACGACAAGGTAACGATCCTTTGCTGAAGAGAGAGCATTTATATACACCATATTTATGTTGATAAAAGACCATATAGTCTTTGTTACTGAAACAATAGTACAAGAGGAAGGGACTCAATGCCTTAGAAAACATAAATTCAGTTGAAAAAGCCCATTGTGTGTGTTAGAACATTTTAGAAAAATAAGATAAAAGAGATCAGACATACATACATGTGAATTTTGATTATAATAATAAAATCTAATGCAAACTAAACTTAAAGAAAGGAACAGAATAGAAAGGAGTAAAAAGTGCAAGGAAAAAGAGAAAAGAAAGAATATAATAAAGATCCTTCATCACAACAAGTATAAACAAATTTAGTGACTCTTCAAGCCCTATAAGGTTACAAACATTTATCTCTTCATCCCATATCCCATCTCTTATCTATAAACAAATCCATAAAACATCATCTGTTCAGTCCTGGTGTCAGCAGAAAGTCCATAAAAGGTTGTCAGAAGTAACAACATATCTTGTTTTAACCTTGATCAAATAAATCCACTTTATATTCCTACCTTTTACTTCTAACAGTCTTAATCTTTAGTTCATTCAAATATTGTTGTAGGATTTGATTTCTCTTCATTTCTTCTTTGTCCCATTGCACAGAGTTCTTCAAAGCTTTAACAAGCCTCTTTTGTAAATCCAATAGGAAAACATTATTCAGGTCACTCTCTTGGTTTGTCTTGGTTGTATTTCCCTTTTAAATTTTAAAACCTCAGCCAGTTTCTTTTGTAGATCCAGTGAAGCATCCTTTTTTAAGTCATTCTCTTGGCCTGTCACTTGTAAATCCACTTTTGATACCATCTATATCTTGTCAGATAAAATTTGTTCTACATCTGGCATTTCAATAACATCTTTTGGTCTATTCATTGAAGCAGACATCATTACCAACGTTGTTAATATTTTATTTATTTTATTTTATTTATTTGTCAAAATTTATCACCGCCCATCTCCCCACTAAGGAGGGACTCTGGGCAGTCTACAATAGAAATAAAGTTTAAAATTCAATACAAACTGTAAATAATACAGTAAATAGAAATAGAAATAGAAGATGAGATGAGATGAGATGATTTTGGCTACTATTTTCTGATTCCTTTCTTCAAAAGTCTCCTTCAGTATTTTTATTGTTATAATGTTTTGCATCATTTTGCAGGTTTGTATATATTTACCTAAAATCTTTAGTTCCCTCTAGTGTCCAGTTTTTGAAATCATAAATTGCTTATCTTTGTAACTTTCTAAAATCAAAATCTAATTTAGCTTTTTGCTGTTTATTTTAGATTCTTTAAATTCTTAAGCTTATGATTAAAATGTTCTTTCATTTAGGATTGAAGGCAAACTCACCTGGCCTTTTCAAACTTGTCTTTCTGAAGGTCTCTAATACCTTAGAAGTAGTTAATGAACAATTTCCAAAAGTGATTAGAAAGTAAGGTTTGCGAACTTAGTGTCCTTTAAAAGTCTCTGCTGTGGTTGTGACCAAGATGGCTAATCCCATCCTCTCCACAGAAGACTCCTGATTTGCCAATTACAAGTTACTGTCTACTAAGGGCTAGGAACCACCTAATTAGGCTAACACAACTGACATTTTATTTAAGCTATATCGAAATGTCAAAGGCTTGTTATCAACATCATAATCAGGAAATTATATCCAATTGGCCAAAAAATTAAATCAGAAATGTGCAAAAGGTGCTAAAAATCTTCATTCAATATGATAGTTGTTTTTGTGTCAAGAGTATGAAGGGTTTCTCACAAGAGAATAGCAACACCACCACCACCACCACTAATAATGGCTCCAATTCCAAGAAGATACATACTAATGTTTGCTCTTGGTTAGCATCTCAGTATATTAAGCTATGTCTCTTCAGGCAGATATTTAATTGGGAGGTTTAATTATATGTATTGTAAGGATTGAAGTTAGGGAGGTGGGAACCCAGCAGTACCCAGGCAAGAGATGGCCATTATGTAAACATACCACAACCACTTAATTTCAAGGCTGCCAAGTACCAAGCCTATTAATTAATTAAACCCACTAATTTGCACAGGCAGGAAGAATGAGCCTTGAGTTTAAACCCTTGCAAATGAATACATGTCCCTGGCATTTTTGCCCTGAAGTGCACAATGTGCCTGCATTTTTGACTGCAATCAAGATTCCAATCTAGCTGAGCTATGTCTGTGAGTCTTCTGCCAGGTCAAACTAAGAAACTGAGCTAAGGGTGAAATGTCAGTCTGATGCTTTACTGCTGACCCCAGATGTGAATCATGACATTATGATACATTGTTTTACACTGATTACATATAAATTGTTGAAAATTGCCTTTGGCTTTAAGAAAAAGCAACTCCAACAGGAGTTCATATTCAGAATCTTTATGATGCACAGACTTGTTAGAGAAGTCAGGTTCATCTAAAGAGAATTTATTCTGGGCAGATCCTTTGGGTTTTTATAGCTTAGAAAAACTTCAAATTTCAGCATGAAGGTAATTAAAAGCTGTATGACATATATTTTGTGAGAAGTAGAATGATAAAATGGGCATTACACAGGAAGCTATCCTCATGCCAGATTTAAAGTATGTTTAGATTTAACTTGATCCTTTTGGACTTTTTAGAATTTAAGCATATGCTTATGTTTAAGTAAATGTGTTGGTAATTTGCTCTCACTGATGGATTTACACACATAATTAACTTCTTTGAATTAGGACAACAGCTTGTCAAGGCCATGAAAGTGTTCATACTGTCAAGATACTGCTGTAAAATATGATGTGTGATTATATACTCTCCTCCCTAAAGTGTGTTCTGACAGATTTTTCTGCCCACTTGCCTGCCTGCAAAAAGAGTTTTGAAGCAAATCCACACATGAATTTGAAGCCAATTTAGTGGCCTGCTAGAACCACTGAAATGGAGCAGAGCTTATAACACAGCTGAGAAGCTGGCACTGAAAAAGGAAATTATCTTAGATAGCTTCAAGGAGCACATCAGAGAAACACAGCTTATTGATCCTACACATTCAGCCCTCCCAAGCATAAAGAATCACATGCTTAGACAGATTAGGTTAAGATAAGTAAAAGAATTCTTACTGACTTCATTGTTGCTTCTGCTACATCCATCTTGGTGGAAAAGATGAAGTTCCTTTGTTCTTCTTTTCTTTCTAAACACTTAGTTTGCCCTAAACTCTCAGCCCTACAACTGCCAAGAGCTGTGTGGAAGAAAGGGGCAGAATGCTTCATCAAGGCCCGAGCACATGGGCTTGATGAATGGAGAGCAGAGCATCTGCTTGCTTCTCCCTGGGTGGAAGAAGGAGAGAAAGAGGAAGTGGGAGTGGCAACAAACAGCTTCCTCAGAGTTGCATTGTGGGACAACTCAATTTACATGCTAATTCACACGCTAATGAGGCATGCTGGATTTGCCAGGACTTCCAACAGAATTTTCATTATATTTCTTATACATTTTTATGTTTTATTTTACACGTTCCACACATTTATTAGTTTGCCTCTTGTCAGGGCATTTTTAAAAAACTGAACGATGGAAAGCAATTTAGCACACTTTTCTCCAAAAAGAACAAAGACAGGAATGCAACTTTTTAATGTCTTTGAAAAGAGTTTGTACTGATCCTTCATGCTGACATTTGGTTCTCTCATAGAGCTTTAATAGGCCATAAGGTTCCAATTTTTCACTCCAGAAGGTAAAATGTATCTTTGACAAGCTTAGGAAAGTTAGGACTAAACTTTTGGTTTTATTACCTTGTCTTCCTTAAGTAATAACATGTCTTCTTGTGAATCTGAGGTTTGTTTGTTTGGGTTTTGGTTTTTTTTGGTATCCCTACTTGACTCAGGAGTTTTTACTGTTCCCCTGAAAATGATCCCAGTGGTTAAACTCTGATTCACAGATGTCAGTCAAAACATATTTTATTTATTTTTCTGTAGAAACAGTTTTACCTTCAAACTATGCAGGAAAGCAAGGAAGTTGCCACTATTATGGTTGTAGAACAGCTACAACATTTTATGTAGACTTAATCTGGGACATGAAAATACAAATGATCCAAATAAATCATTACATATACCCGGAAAACATGCCCACCTGTCATTTTTTTTCCAATCAGCGCCATATGACAGGAATCACAAAAACAGTACCTATATATGGCACTTTCCTGTTTATCCTAAGCTTATTGGAAGGATCCATCAGGTATCAGCCAGGAACACCAGGAAACATACCTGGTTGTGGAATGTACATTTAGAATATTGAAAACGTATCTTTGGGTTGGAACAGCAAAGACAGGAGAAAAAACAGGCAAGACCACAATGCAGCAAAGCATGGACCCAAGGAAAAGGTTTCATATAGTGCCTATAAGACCAAGAACAGATATTTGCCTGCCTCTGAGGACCCCTTAGTACCTGAATAAACACTGTAGTGCCAGGACTGAAATGGACAGGGTAGGATGGATCTAGAAGTACACATACTTTGTTGGGTGCTCCCCTACTCTACTGTTGTTGTTTTTCTTTCCTGGGACCCACATATCCTCTCTCAATGTTTTCTTTTTCCTTTTCCAGGCACCATTACTGGGAAGAAATAGCACTGCAAATACACACATACACACATAATACCTCCCCACACCCTTCTATTAATAACAGCACAACTAGGATCTGGAGAAATATAAATTACAGCTTCACCTTTGTGCCACTGCAGTTTGTTCTGAACTCTGCCTAGTTTTATCCATTCCAGTCACCCCAGAGTATCTTTACCAGCGATAGAAATCTGCAGAGTATTTTTGAATAAACCAGCTGATCTAACTAGTTCAATACTTGCTAAATTTTATGCACTTAGAAATACTGAAGGAACAGAAAAGTGGTTTTTCAAATAGCAGATAACATATACAGTAAGTTCTTGAAATATTATTAACTCTCATATTTAAGCACTGTGAAGCCACACTGATTTCTATGGTAGAGGTTTGAGGATCTGCTAACTCATACAGAAATTAACTGGACTTCAGAGTTAATGATTAGCCTGCATCCTGATACAGTACATATTTTTCTTTACAATGGATTACTTTATAATGCTCATAAATCATTCTATTCCTTAAATTCCCATATAGAACAATGTATAAATGACATTAACAGTGATTAAAGGTGATTTTTAGAAGATCTCCATTCTTTTGTCACAAATTAAATATTTGTCTGATGATAATCAAATAATCAGAGTTCAAGACACAAAGATTGGAAATAGATTTACATAGTTATGGACACATTATATAAGAAATGTTCATGTCTAATATGCCCAAAAGTATGGCAAGGAATGCTCCATTTTTGAAAGCTTTAGCGAGAGTGAGAGTAGGATTAAAGTGCTATATTCAGTGATGAAACATGCTGAAGCTAATTAAGAAAAGCTGGATTCTGTCCAGGTGTGCATTATGAAAAGTGACTTTTGTTGCTTCTTCTCTTTTTTAATAAGTGAGATCTATAAAAGTATGCCCTCAGGTTGATGGACTTTTCTAACCACTGCAATATAAACTACTTTGGGAGCTGCAAAGAATTGACTGAGATTAAATAAATCTGTCAATTCCAGCTATTTCCACCATCACAGTTAAATATTGACTCCAGCCAAATCAGTTAAGTCAGTACTTGCAATGTAATCATAATGATAGTGTGACCTTCCAGGTATGTTGTTGTTTATTCGTTTAGTCGCTTCCGACTCTTCGTGACTTCATGGACCAGCCCACGCCAGAGCTTCCTGTCGGTCGTCAACACCCCCAGCTCCCCCAGGGACGAGTCCGTCACCTCTAGAATATCATCCATCCACCTTGCCCTTGGTCGGCCCCTCTTCCTTTTGCCCTCCACTCTCATCAGCATCTTCTCCAGGGTGTCCTGTCTTCTCATTATGTGGCCAAAGTATTTCAGTTTTGCCTTTAATATCATTCCCTCAAGTGAGCAGTCTGGCTTTATTTCCTGGAGGATGGACTGGTTGGATCTTCTTGCAGTCCAAGGCACTCTCAGAATTTTCCTCCAACACCACAGTTCAAAAGCATCGATCTTCCTTCGCTCAGCCTTCCTTATGGTCCAGCTCTCACAGCCATATGTTACTACAGGGAACACCATTGCTTTAACTATGCGGGCCTTTGTTGTCAGTGTGATGTCTCTGCTCTTCACTATTTTATCGAGATTTGTCATTGCTCTTCTTCCAAGGATTAAGCGTCTTCTGATTTCCTGACTGCAATCAGCATCTGCAGTAATCTTTGCACCTAGGAATACAAAGTCTTTCACTGCTTCTACATTTTCTCCCTCTATTTGCCAGTTATCAATCAAGCTGGTTGCCATAATCTTGGTTTTTTTGAGGTTTAGCTGCAAGCCAGCTTTTGCACTTTCTTCTTTCACCTTCATCATAAGGCTCCTCAGTTCCTCTTCACTTTCAGCCATCAAAGTGGTATCATCTGCATATCTGAGATTGTTAATGTTTCTTCCAGAGATTTTAACTCCAGCCTTGGATTCCTCAAGGCCAGCTTGTCGCATGATGTGTTCTGCATACAAGTTGAATAGGTAGTGTGAGAGTATACAGCCCTGCCGTACTCCTTTCCCAATCTTAAACCAGTCCGTTGTTCCGTGGTCTGTTCTTACTGTTGCTACTTGGTCGTTATACAGATTCTTCAGGAGGCAGACAAGATGACTTGGTATCCCCATACCACTAAGAACTTGCCACAATTTGTTATGGTCCACACAGTCAAAGGCTTTAGAATAGTCAATAAAACAGAAATAGATGTTTTTCTGAAACTCCCTGGCTTTTTCCATTATCCAGCGGATATTGGCAATTTGGTCTCTAGTTCCTCTGCCTTTTCTAAACCCAGCTTGTACATCTGGCAATTCTCGCTCCATGAATTGCTGAAGTCTACCTTGCAGGATCTTGAGCATTACCTTACTGGCATGTGAAATGAGTGCCACTGTTCGATAGTTTGAACATTCTTTAGTGTTTCCCTTTTTTGGTATGGGGATATAAGTTGATTTTTTCCAGTCTGATGGCCATTCTTGTGTTTTCCAAATTTGCTGGCATATAGCATGCATTACCCTGACAGCATCATCTTGCAAGATTTTGAACAGTTCAGCTGGGATGCCGTCGTCTCCTGTTGCCTTGTTATTAGCAATGCTTCTTAAGGCCCACTCAACCTCACTCTTCAGGATGTCTGGCTCTAGCTCACCGACCACACTGTCAAAGCTATCCCCGATATTGTTATCCTTCCTATACAGGTCTTCTGTACATTCTTGCCACCTTTTCTTGATCTCTTCTTCTTCTGTTAGGTCCTTGCCATCTTTGTTTTTGATCATACCCATTTTGGCCTGGAATTTACCTCCAATGTTTCTAATTTTCTGGAAGAGGTCTCTTGTCCTTCCTATTCTATTGTCTTCTTCCACTTCCGCGCATTGCTTGTTTAAAAATAATTCCTTATCTCTTCTGGCTAACCTCTGGAATTTTGCATTTAATTGGGCATATCTCCCCCTATCACTGTTGCCTTTTGCTTTCCTTCTTTCTTGGGCTACTTCTAGTGTCTCAGCAGACAGCCATTTTGCCTTCTTGGTTTTCTCTTTCTTTGGGATGTATTTTGTTGCCGCCTCCTGAACAATGCTGCCAACTTCTGTCCAGAGTTCTTCCGGGACCCTATCTACTAAGTCCAGTCCCTTAAATCGATTCTTCACCTCCACTGCATATTCCTTAGGAATATTAGTGAGCTCATATCTAGCTGATCTGTGGGTCTTCCCTAATCTCTTTAGTCTGATCCTAAATTGTGCAAGAAGAAGTTCGTGATCTGAACTACAGTCAGCTCCAGGCCTTGTTTTTACCGACTGTACAGATGTCCGCCACCTTTGGCTGCAAAGGATGTAATCAATCTGATTTCGGTGTTGTCCATCTGGTGAAGTCCATGTATAAAGCCGTCTCTTAGGTTGTTGGAAGAGAGTGTTTGTTATGCAGAGTGAATTGTCTTGGCAAAATTCTATCAGCCTGTGTCCTGCTTCGTTTTGTTCTCCCAGGCCATACTTACCTGTAATTCGAGGTGTCATTTGACTGCCCACCTTAGCATTCCAGTCTCCTGTGATGAAAACAACATCTCTTTTAGGCGTGTTGTCCAGTAGTTGCTGCAGATCCTCATAGAACTGCTCTACTTCAGCTTCTTCAGCATTTGTGGTTGGGGCGTATATTTGGATCACTGTGATGTTAGATGGCTTGCCCTGAATTCGAATTGAGATCATTCTGTCATTTTTTGGGTTGTATCCAAGCACTGCTTTAGCCACTTTACTATTAATTATGAAGGCTACTCCATTTCTTCTGTGGTCCTCTTGTCCGCAGTAGTAGATCTGGTGGTCATTTGATGTGAAGTGGCCCATTCCAGTCCATTTCAGTTCACTGACGCCCAGAATGTCTATCTTTAATCTTGACATCTCACCAATAACCACATCCAATTTGCCCTGGCTCATAGATCTTACATTCCAGGTTCCAATGGTGTGTTGATCCTTAGAACATCGGATTCGCCGTTCACCACCAGCACCGTCGGCCGCTAGCCGTCCTTTCGGCTTTGAGCTAGCTGCGTCATCACGTCTGGGGCTAGTTGAGCTCATCCTCTGTTCCTCCCCAGTAGCATTTTGACCATCTTCCGACCTGGGGGTCTCATCTTCCAATGGTATACCGACATATCTCTGGTTGTACTGATCCATTTAGTTTTCACGGCAAGAATACTGAGGTGGGTTGCCATTACCTTCCCCAGGGATCGCATTTAGTCTGACCTCTCTGTCATGACCTTCCCGTCTTGGGTGGCCCTTCACGGTTTAGCTCATGGCATCATTGAGGTGCTCAAGCTCCAGCACCACGACAAGGTAACGATCCTTTGCTGAAGTTCCAGGTATAATTATGAACAAAAAGAGTAGGTTTACACACCACTTTTTTATTTAACAATTTAAAAAAAAATAATCTACAATTAGCTGCATTCACACATGTTAAGCCAAAATCCATGCTTTATAAAACATAACTGTTAAGTTCACACAGCTCAAGAAGCTAAACCAAAACAACTACATTATAGCTAACTTGTAATGGTTAATGTGGGTCAGATTTCAGCATCCTGCTTCCATCAAGACTGGCCAACCAGTTACCTATATGTAGTACATAAAGCCAAGATTTCTCTTCCCACTGTCTGTTTTTGTATTCACATTTTGTATTCACAGATACACTTCCTCTGAGCATAAACTATCACTGTCAATGGACCTTGGCAGAGATCCTTTTAATGGATTATTTTCCACAAGCTAGTGATATGCATCAATTAATTAAAAAGAAAAAATACATCTTTGCTTAGGGGGAAAAAAGGCAGTGTAATAATTATTAGCTAGAATGGTTTTCCTCATGTTGCACTAAAAACAGAAGTTTGAAATAGACTAAAGCTACATTTTGATCTACACTCCACTAGTGGCTTGCCTTCACATGCAGAAGTGCTCCTAGTGCAGGTCACCCAAACAGCAAGACAATAATAACTACTCCTTAAACCACACTTTCCAACTTGGCCAAGCAAGCAGCACTTAGAGTGGCTGTTCCAGAAGTCTGTGAAGAAATCTAACTCAAGATCCATCAAGGATACAATAAACTGCCAAGATTTCACCAAAAGTGGTTTAGGAATAGTAGTCTTTGAGGCACAGAACAAGGGCCAAGGGAATACCAGACAAGCAAAGTTCCAGACTACTGTATCTAAACTACTTTATAACTCTGTAAAGGTGCAATGACCAGCCTGAATGAGTATAGCAAATCTTTAAAAAGTTATCTGACGCAGCTTACACTTGAAATACAGCGAAGCATATTATTACAATACAGTGTAAACAAATATCTTACCAGAACTAAAAGAAGAAGAAGAAGAGGAAGAAGAAGAACATAGACCTTGATTCAAAGTAAGGCTTAGTAAATAGAATCAGCATTTCAGAGGGGGAGGAAAAAGGATGACACCATATATGGTCTCCAGTAGGTATAGCTGATCACTATTCTACTGTTGTCTAAATAGCTGGACACAGCATGATGTGAAAAGTGAAGAAAACTGTTTGCTGGTGAGTAAAACAGCATAACAGTGAAACCATGTAACAGCCTGGTGAGGCAAAACAGTGATATGACACTACCAACCCACACCCTATGGCCTCCTGAGCAGCAATCAGAGGAATGTGGAAGTTGTCTTTTGTTGCTTATATAAACAAAGGAAAGGAGAGACACATCCTAAACAGAAAAGCTTCTGTGACTCAACTTCAATCTGTTTCAACTTTAAGTTGGCTACGATATGATGGGATGTACAAGAAAGAGGCAGAGGAAGGCGCCTAGCGATGACTGACGTTGTCTTGCGGCCAGACCCAATCCATTCCTGCTGCAGTGCTGCGATTTGTGGATTATTTTCCACCAGCTGGTGATGTGCAAAAGAGGAAGGACAGCAAGACCAACTGCTTTGCTTATACTGTATAACTGCACATGTACAATCAGAAAGGCACCATTTGGCAGAGGCCTGGAACAGAGGCAGGACAGGGATTAGCAATTGGAGCAGGAAATTTCATTCAAATACATGAACTTAAAAGTAACCTGGTATCATATTTCTCCTTTTCTCTGTAGTTCAAATCAGCAATTCTAGGGATTATTTCTTAAATTGAGATTGCTGGTAATTCAGGTAGTTGTAGTCTCATAGATCTGGAAGGTATCAGGTTGGGATAGGCCATTATAGATTACATACTACCAAAGAAATTCTCAAAAGCAATTAGTCTCAGGTAAAAGGAGGTGTTATCATTTAACATCCCAGCTTACTCTGTGCCACTGGTACAGTATAAGGTATGTTCCCCATTCAGCTGCTGGTTCGATAGCAGCTGTGTGCCTTTTCGTAGTATCTAGTTCCATCCTGAACACATCACAGACCTTGCTAATAAAATCAGCTATGGTAGTGATAGATGTTTAATTTTGGTTTCCTGCTGTTTACCTGGGACAATAATTCTTCCCACTTTCAGTCATTTCTGCCTAGTTGACTGCTTGAGTGCTAGGTTTCTTGTGATGTTAGCTGTCCTTAGAAAATATTACTATCTGCCACATTTCTTCTGGCTTGGAATTCTTTTGACAGTCAACAAATGAAAACTAAGTCTTTCAGAAATAAGCTTTTAATCAAGACACAAGCATGGAGAGGAAATGGCTATGCTTTACTTTGACCAGGAATTCAGCCCATATTGCAAGCACATCAATACCATAAACAGGAAACCCGCCCCCCACAAAAATCCTTAATCTAATTGCAGGTTATACTTAGATTGCTGTGAAAATGTATTTGCTTGTGGCTAGGTACACAAACATAAGCTATTGGCCTGGACATTGGAATTTGGTGCCAGAAAAATGTGGATTGGCTGCCAAAGGCAAGTTTCTCTGAAGCAGCATTTTTTCCTTAAGCTTTCCAAGGTTAAGGTCCTATGCATACTCCCTAACATAGCTAAACACAAGCTACTTTCAAAAGGCACAAAATCAGACTCGTTTTAGCTGATCATGCTATTGAATCAGCTGCACAATGTAATGTATTTAATTCTTGCTTAGCAAATCATCTGCTTGGCTGAAAAACCATGACTATTTGCCTCTTGTCATCTAGAAATGAAACAAATTGGAATATCTTCTCGTACAAAATGACAGCACTTTGCCATACATGCTTAGAGTATAACTGTCCAATTTCCTGCCTTTCTTATTCATGGGTGTAGAATGTTGATTATTAGGAGTCAGACTGTGAACCTTTACTGTTATAGAATTAGATAGTAGATGTTGGAACAAGAAACACAATTTCTCTTCCTTTACTCTACAAAGATTTTCAATACATTGAGAAGTTGATAGTATAGAAGCTGCAAATGCCCGCCAAAATTGAGAAGTAAACTGTGTTCCGCGGTCTGTGACCAAGCGGGAGGGGCTCCTGTGAATCCTGTAGATATGGACTAGGAATAGCCAGGCTAATTGCTGAGCAGACAGAATGGAGGCACAGGGGATGAAATGGGCTTGTTTGGAAAAATAGTACTTCACCACCCAAATCACAGTCTTTCTCTGACTAGGAGGCAGTTCAACAATAAAATCCATGGAGATCTCCTCCCAAGGGCGGGAGGGACTGGTCACAGGCTGCAGCAAGCCTTGCGGCTTGCCACCCTTCCGTTTAGACATGGCACAGATAGGACACGAAGCAACATATTCTTTGACATCACGTCTCAATGTAGGCCACCAAAATTGGCGGCGTACCAGGTGTAAGGTCTTCATGAAGCCAAAATGACCCGCAACCTTATCATCGTGAGATCTATTCAAAACCTCCCTTCGCAAACTGTCAGGGACATAGAGGCGGTTCTGCTTCCAAGCGAAGCCTCTGTCAAAGGTAACATTGTCTTTATTCACTTGCAACCAAGTGTCAGATTTCAGTTCGGAGAGAAACTTTTGTTGCAATTGCGAAGGAACCGCTGGCCATCCCCCAGCCGGTGAAACTGAAGCTGAGCGCAGCTGCGCACGAGTCTGACTGCGAGTGACAGCTTGCAACCCCAACTGGGGTTCCGTCCACAGTGTACCCACAACATCAGGCACCTGGTCCGAATCCTGGGGCAGGTGGGAAAGCGCATCAGCGAGGAAGTTTTTCTTGCCCGGAATGAACCTCAATTTGAAATCAAAGCAACTGAAAAATTGAGCCCAACGGATCTGCTTAGGACTGAGTTTACGGGGCGTACTGAGCGCTTCCAAATTCTTATGGTCAGTCCAAACTTCAAAAGGACATTTGGCCCCCTCTAAGAGGTGGCGCCATGTGTCCAAAGCAGCCTTGACTGCAAAAGCCTCTTTTTCCCAAACATGCCATCACCTCTCCGTCTCAGAAAATTTGTGGGACAAATACGCACAGGGTTTCAGGCAGCCTGCAGCGTCCGCCTGCAGCAAGAGCGCTCCAATGGAGAAATCAGAAGCGTCCACTTGAACCACAAAGGGTCTAGTGGGATCAGGGTGTTGCAGAATAGGTTCAGCAGTGAACAGGCTTTTGAGTTTGTCGAAAGCCAGTTGGCATTCAGGCGTCCAACTGAGCAATGCTCCCGGGTTCTTCACCTTTCGTGTGTCCCCCAACCCCTTCATACGTAACAAATCAGTGAGAGGTAATGCAATTTCTGCGAACCCCTGAATGAACTGGCGATAATAGTTGGAAAAGCCAAGAAAACTCTGGAGCTGCCTGCGAGTGCGCGGGTGCTCCCACTCCAGAATAGCTTGAATCTTTGCAGGGTCCATTTCAATACCTTTGTCCAAAATCCTGTACCCCAAATAGTCAAGCTGAGTCTTATGAAATTCACACTTAGACAGTTTAGCATAAAGCTCAGCCTTTCTCAGTTTGCTAAGTACTTGCTTCACCAAGTGCTCATGTTCCTCCACAGTTTCAGTATAAATCAAAACATCATCCAGATAAACCAGTACCCCTTTGAACAAATGCTCATGTAACACTTCATTGATCAATTGCATACACACCCCAGGTGCCCCCGCCAATCCAAAAGGCAAAACCTTGTACTGGAAAGAGCCCAGAGGACAATTGAAAGCAGTTTTCCACTCATCCCCCTCCCGTATACGGATACAGAAATAGGCTTCCCTCAAATCCAGCTTAGAGAAGATCTTCCCCTTGGCCAGATGTGCTAACATGTCTTTTATTATTGGCAAAGGATATTTGTTTAATATCGAAACTGCATTTAATCCGCGGTAATCTGTACAAAGTCTCAAGGTCCCATCCTTCTTCGCTCGAAATAAAACGGGGGCGCCCACTGGCGAATTAGCTGGTTCAATAAAACCCCTGGCCAAGTTTTTGTCCACAAACTCCCGCAGTGCCGCCAGTTCCTTTTGTGTCATGGCATAGATTTTGGGCTTGGGTAGTTGTGCATCTGGGACTAACTCTATGGCACAGTCAGTTTTTCGATGAGGTGGGAGTTGATCTGCCTCCTTCTCACCAAACACATCTGCAAAACTCTGGTATTGCTCTGGCAAGCCTTCCAGTGGGGTGGCAGCGAAGTGCGGGGTTGCTGCCGCCACCCTCCCCACTGCAGCCTGCGGAGCGTCGTCCTCTCCAGGGGCTTGATAGAAACCATCCCCAAAAGTCAAAGTCCTGTGCACCCAATTTATATACAGGTTTTGCTGGACCAGCCAAGGAATCCCCAGAATGACCAAAGGACCCCCCACAAGCGCCACTACAAATGGCAGCCCCTCATGGTGGCTGCCCATTTGCAACGCCACCATGCTCGTGGAATGGGTGACTGGCTTCCCCTCCGCCGTAGAACCATCCAGCTGGGTGAAAATCATGGGACGTTTTAACGGAAACCTGGGCAACTCCAAAGCAGCCACCACGTCAGGGTGCATCAAGCAACGCGAACACCCTGAATCGATCAATGCCCAAACTTCAACGGTTCTTGTGCAGGAGCCTAGCTTCACTTTCACTGTCAGTGTGGGATAGTTGCCACTCACCGAAATGTGGTCGCGCCCTTCCTCTACCACCTGCCCAGCGGTGCCCTTTAAAGCAGGTGGCTGGCATTTCCCGCTGGCTGGAGCAGATTGGGCTCCCCCTCCTCCCCGAAATAAGGGACTTCCTCTGCCTCGGTCTCAGCCAAAGCCGCCTTCATCTTCCTGGGTAAAGAGGGAGATTTCCCCGACTTTCCCGGACGTTCCTCGGTCTTTCCTTTCGGGCATGCCGCCGCTCAGTGACCTTCCTTCCCACATCGGAGGCATTGTCCCTTCACGTAGCGGCGCTCTCTCTCCTCTTCCCATGCACGTTGCCCGGACTTTCCAGTGGGTGCAGTGGTGCAGGAACCCTTGCTGAGCTTAGCAAATTTCATCACCCTTCAGTGAGCAAAAGTTTCATGGGCATGCTCAGCCTTCCCTGCCAGCTGTATCCACTCATATAAGGAGTCCGGATCATCTCGCCCAAGTGACCACCATAGGACCTCCGTATTTAGACCGTCCTTGAAAAGTTCTATTAAGGTGGATTGAGACCAATCCTCAACTTTCCCAGCCAAAGCCTTAAATTCCAGAGCATAGTCTGCCACCGATCGTGGCCCCTGGCACAGTTCATTCAATGCCCGTTTTGCTCTTTCCTTAGCTAACGGGTCTTCAAAGTGTAATTTTAACGCCCACAGGAATTCCTCAAACTCCTCTAACTCAGGGGCCTCCGATTGACACAACTGCACGTACCAATCGGCCGGCCGCCCCTTGAGCTTAGTGGCAATGGCATTAATCTTGGCCCTTTCTGAACAGAAGCACTGTTCCCAGTCGTCCATATAACTTCTTGCATTGGTAAGGAAGAACGACAGCTTGGTTGGATCTCCATCAAACTTAACGGTAAAGTCCTTTATCCCCGCTCCGGGCAGCCCCTTCGTCACAGCTGGACGCTCGGGCTTCCTCGTAGCCCCCAAGGATCTCCGCTCTCGAGGAGGGGACCTTGAAATTCTAACCCTCGGTGCTCTTACTTCCTCTCGGTGTTGGGTCCTACTCCTTTCCTCTGGGGAAGGTGGGGGCGAAAAAGGAGTCGAGTACCTATGACTGGACTCCTCTCTCCTCCTCTCTCACAGACTCCAGTCCATGGACATTTTTCGGAACATAAATTCTAAGGACTCCAATTTAGCCTCCAGCAGTTTTATACGATCAGGGGTTTGGGATTCCTCTTGTTTCTCTTGCCTCACCATGGTTGGGGACAACGGGTACCGCCGCTTCCAAGACGTTCTTGACGTCCCGGGTAGGGGTCCCTGTGTCTCATCCCAGGTGATCAACTCACCTGGTGACTCGCCGGTCGGTTCAGGAGTTCTCTTGGTTCCAGCCTCCTCGTCCCCTAGGCTGAAGCTCGAGCCCTCCCGAACTTCTGAAGTCTCTCTAGGGGGGACTCTCTCTGTTCTTACCACTGTAGAATCGGGTTCCCCCTCGCTCAACTCCTCGCTTTCCATAGCTTGTGGATTTGGTTTGCTCATCGCTAGCACTTCCCCTCACAAAATAAATCTGGAAAGGGGCTAACGGAAGAAGTTTTTAGATTCTCAGCTTTATGTAATGATTGCCTACCCTAACAGAGTCAGACTCACAAGCAGGTACTTAATGATATCTGATTTATTGTAATAGTATGCAAATACAGAGAAAGCTGAGAATGAACAAAAGCGCACCAAATACAAACTAAAAACCCTCGCTTCAAACGTAATCCCTCCCCTCGCCCTGCCATTGCAAACTGCCCCCCCCCCAGGTGCTGGTAACCGTTGGAACTGCCATCCTGGGAAAGTAACCTTGAACACATGAGATAACCCAAACACATTCCAACCCAGCAGCCAACAGATAACAACTCCCCGAGATGGAATCCTCCTCCCTTCCCAGATGAAACACGTATCAGTGAAATGACATGCGAAACGTTACGATGCACCAGCAACATTGGAATGGTGAACATGACAGGTGGCAGTGGAATTAGATAAGGTCATTGTGTAGAGAAAACTGAGGCTCCTGCAGTTAAAATTGGAGCCTTTATCTTCATTTTCCTTTTTCTTTGAACCTGGTTGAAATCGGCAGGCCTCTTAAAAGTTTGAACCTGTAACGGGCTGTTTTTTCAGTACTAATAATTGTGTGGCAGACAGCTGAGGATTAACTACAAGTTGTAGAGAATTTGACTGATCCCTTAAAGATATAAATTCAATTCAATACAATTCAATTCACCATCATTTAATTTGGGTTTATGATAGAAGGCTTCGAAGAAAATAAGAGGGGACCATATATTTGGAGTCCATCACCTTTAGAGCTTGCTTCCAAAAGAGTGGTTTGCAAACAGGAACAATTGTGTCAAGTCTGTTTAGTATATTCTTCATAATGCTTACAAGAACTGATTGTGTAAACTTCACTACAACAAAAAAAGGCACAGTTTATGCCCATCCAAGAAAGAGGTCTTTCCCACAATATCGGCACTTGTGAAATGGGGTTCTTATAGGAGCCACATGGCCAGAGGTCAAATACCTGCAATGGGAGGACAAGGGGTCCTGACAAATAATGCTGTACAACTAAAGAGTTGAGAAAAAAATCAAAGAGAATAAGAAACAGAAAATGCTGAAGTATGTCGATAGAGTAGAAAGAAAATTAACTCAGGAAATAACATGCTAATACTAGGGTTTTTGGAGACAAACTGAAATGGTATGGCTGGAGCTGAACCTAGTTACGGGATATACTTGGAGTGATACTGCCAAACAATTCTGTAAGCTTTAGAAGATTCTAAACAGGGCTATGTGCAGGCTCATAACTTATGTGAGACCATGAAGAAGTAACATGGCTCAGCATGTCAAAATCAGATTTTCTCCAAGAATCTTAGCCTGGTGCACAAAAGTTGAGGGTTTTTCTAACCTTCCTAGAAAAGAAACCACTTTGCAAAATACCCACTTTTTTGTGTGGTAGCCATTTCTCTTCCCCAGTCTCAGCAGTGCTCCAGGTTGATACTAAGTCCAAGTCATTAAGGAACATGCAAAATGATGTCCCAACCAACTTTGTTACTGCAGCAGTTACCACTAGCAATGGCAATGGTCACATCAAATCTTAGGGAGGAAAAAAACTATATTACAGTCACATTTAATTATAAGTTCCATCCCTGAGAATAGGAGAGAATGAGGGAATTAATCCAGTGGGGCAGGTTAAGCAAAGAAGTGATGACTTGCCCCAGGCTAGTCAGTGAATTTCATGGCTCAGCAAGGATATGAACCAAAGTTTTTCTGGGCCAAAGTCCAACAATCTGACAGCTACAATACACTGACTCTCAATTATTGATTGATTAATGGTGATGGGTTATTTACCAACTATTTCTACCTTTCAGATAGTAATGAGTCATTAATTGTACTATTAATTAATGCAGAAATGGAATGCAAAGTAGCATGAAGAGCAAAATTAGCCATGGGCTGCCTAAGTAATTGCTGTTACAAATCTATTAGCTATGGGCTACTCATAGTAATTGCTGTTACAAACCTTGAAAAAAATTGGCCAGTGAGAATTGTTCCTTCAGTTTCTATGATGATATAGTTATGATAATAGTTTTTTGAGTGTGAAATAATGAGAATGCTTTTCTAAATAGTCTTTTCTTTACAATTATTAGAGTTAAATTAGAAAGATTTGCTGAAAATGGTTCTTTGCCATATACTGAAAATATGAAGCTCGTAGGGAACTGCTTGACTTCATTTCAAACTCTGCCAAACCACAAATTATATGTGGGTTCCATCTGAAGCCATGAACCAGCCCTGGTTTGCTCAAAATTACTCCTAATATAACTCAAAACATTTTTCAAACTTTATTTAACCTTTCAACAAACCTGTTCTGAGTCTTGCATCTCTTACAAAATATAAAGACATATGTTACAGATGGATTACGCTTTTTGCTGCCAGTATTTCCTAATATGTGAAGAGTATTAGCCCCTCTACCCAGGATTTCTCCCTTCAGCACAGCATTGCATAAAGGTAAAGGAAGGTATTTCTCATCCTTTTGCCCCAGATCCAGAAATAGAGAACAATCTTTGTGTCAATCCCAAAACACAAGGACAGGTAGCTATGAAAGTGTGCAGTTGCTGTCTTGCACGTAGGGAAATCAGATGTCTATGAGAAGTCTGCAAAGACAGAACTTGTTAACCAGAAAGAAATAACTATACTATGGAAGTCCACAGCAAACCAAAATTATGGATGATCCCTACCTTATTTATGTTTAATAAACTAGCCAAAGCACTGCTATTGTTAGCAGGTTTCAATCCTTAGCATAGTTTAAATTATGGGGCACTGATGAGATTTTTGTTCAGTTAGTTTTTAAACGACTATATATTGTACTGCTTTCTATGAGACTGTTATACATTACCCAGAATCTTTGTTCATTGGGGTAAGCTATAAATATAAGAATAATTTAGATCAAAGTGGCAGCTCAAGCACTGTGACATTATGGTACAATTCCTACCCTTTCATACTTAAGTAACATACATGACGTAAGTGTAGTGGCAATGCAGAAGACCACTGTATTTCAAGGAGTTTAAGTGACATATTTTGATTTCTCCTTTATGTGAAGAAAATTATAGAAGTTTAGAGTTCATTCTGAGCTATGTTTAAAATGCTTGTTTTTTACTTGGGGGGGAGAGAAGAGAAAACCCCAAGATTGTTTATGTTAGCACTAGCTTATCTATATAGTTTCTCAGGCTCTTGGGTTATGTCATAAACAGGAGCCCCAGACCCTGGGAACTATCTAGTCAAGATTCGGGTCATGAGGTTTTAGTGCCAGATTTTGATAAAAATCTTAGGATTGCCTCTTGAATTTGGAGCTTGGCCACAGACCCTGGTACTGGGTGCAAAATTGGCTTGGGGACTCTCCACTGTTGTTTACTGGGGCTCCCGACAGCTGAAATGAGATTTCTTATCATCTGGCTTGGTATGCTTTCTTGTGTTTATGTTTAAATTGCCTGCTACAATTAAACAATAAAGCTTAAAGTCTCCTTACTTACTGGTGTGATCATTGTCTCTTGATCTAAAAGAACCAATTGTCTGGGCACCTGATCACTGCCTTGACACTTGGCAAAACAGTAAATCACAGTACTTGCATTATTATGCACATTCCATCACTTATCCCTCTTGCTCCCCTCGTGAACTGTACTCTCCTTAGTATGGAATAATTCCTCCCTTCTAAACAGGAAATACAAAACCAGCATATCTTAATGCTATATTTGCTCTGTGTCTTTCTATTAAAAGAGTGTGGTAGTACTTCATAATTAGAAGTTCTAACACAGAATACTGATGTACTGAATTTTAACGTGTGTGAGAACATGAGGCTGTGCAGTGTAATAATGTGAGACTAGGTTGAATTTGCCATAACCTAAAAATGGTGCAGACACCTATGCAGAGAGGACAAAAGCTAGAAATCTTGTCAAAAAGATGCCTTTGAAAGGTCGATAAAAGGAACCAATTGTTAAGGATCAAAGGAGAAATGTCAGCAGAAGACAGACAAAGGAGGCCGGGTACTGAGCGCATGGAACCCCCCTCCCCCAATCCCATCAAGAACTACCAGACTTGTGAATCAACAAAGCAAGGGCTTTGGGGGAATGAAAGGGGGTCCTGAAGCCTGCCCATGAGTGTATGTGCATGTGTGTATATGGGACCAAATGTATATTGTAACCAGTAAAGTTTTGCTGCCACTTTGATTTGTCACTATAGGTATTAGGTAATTACATCTTTAAACTGCCTCTAATTATCTGAGAAGATATAATTAGAAAAAAATTACAAAAATGTATAATTCTAGTGCTGCTGCTACTATTACTAGTATTACATGTAGTACTACAAATAATAAATAGTAATAGTAATTATTCCAGATCAACGATCATACTACTTAAGTCAATGCCCTGGGGAAGCACTGGGTAAACAAACTATTTCAAAAATGACATTATATCTTAAAAATAAAAAGCCTCATTAGGTTTAATTTTCCAGAATTCCTATTTTCCATCATGGATATTAATTACATTAACATGTGCTATAAAATGCTTTGCTCTTTGTGTTCAATTTGATATTCCGAACTCTGTGATGCAGAAGCATTAAAATTTCATTGGGTTCCAGTTTCACATACTTACAGTCTTTAGAACCAAGCTCAGATTTCCTCATGTTACACACATCAGAAAGCATGTGGGCTGAAATGTGTATGCAGTATACATCCCCCCAAAGAGGACTAAATTTACTCAGTTTTTTTCCTCCATTGTACCCTTACTTTTTCCCTGAATGTCTAGTCCATTTTTCTTTTTCCACTTACAGAAACCACTCAATATCCAGCCCATTTCTTCATTTATTTGTCAAAGTATGGGATTGGAATGTAAAGAAAAAGTCTCAAATGGAAGCTTAATATTTATGAAGGCCAGTGAAAAAGAGAAAGTTTAATATCAGGAAACAAATATACATGCCATGATAAACAATTCCTAGAATAGTTGCTTACCTATCACCAGAAAAGATAATACAGATTTGCATCTATTAAGTTATACACAAAGATTTATTTTAAAGATAATATCTATAATTTAAATAGCAATATAGATAAACACTATGTTATTTAAAGTCTTGTGTTTAACTGCCATATTGCTATATGCCAACCAAGCCGGCACTGTGATGGGCAGGGCGGCAGTGGACCGGGCCGGGTGGCAGCGGACCGGGCCGGCGGCCCTGGTTTCCGGCTGCTGCTTGTTAATGCCAGGTCAGTTAATAACAAGGCCCCTCTCATATGTAACTTGATCACTGAGGAGGGGGCAGACCTGGCATGTATTACCGAGACCTGGCTGGGCGCAGAAGGGGGGGGTGCCCCTTTCGGAAATGTGCCCAGCTGTGTTTACGGTATGGCACCAGCCGAGATCCTAGGGCAGAGGAGGAGGGGTGGCTGTTGTCACCCAAGAGTCTCTTGTGGCCTTCAGGGGCCCTGCTCCACAAGTGGCTGGTTATGAGACCCTGTTCTTCAAGTTGGGTTTCCGAGAACAGTTGGGAGTGTTGCTGCTCTACCAACCTCCCTGCTGCGTGCCAACCTCCCTGCTTGAGCTGCTTGAGGCCGTCTCGGGGCTGGCAGTGGAGTTCCCCAGGCTTATGGTTCTGGGGGACTTCAATCTGCCATCCCTGAGGCATGCCTCAGAGGCAGCTTGGGAGTTCATGGCTACCATGGCAGCCATGGGCCTGTCCCAGATAATTCAGGACCCAACTTGAGATAGTGGTCACACCCCAGACTTGGTTTTCTTGTCAGAGCAGTGGCAATGTGATCTGAGGAGAGAGATAGATCTGTCCCCATTGTCATGGTCGGACCATACCCTGGTGGCCCTGAGATTCTCTTATGCCACCCCCCTCCACAGGGAGGTAGGACCCATTCGATTGGTCCGCCCCCGGCGACTGATGGACCCGGTAGGGTTTCAGAGGGAGCTGGGGGTTATACCCGATGATTTGCTGCATGGTCCAGCAGAGGCCCTAGCTGCAGCCTGGAATAGGGAGGACAGGATTGCGCCTGTGCGGCCTCTCTTGTCTCATAGAACCCTGCACTCCCCGTGGTTTACGGAGGAGCTGAGGGTGCTGAAGAGGGTTAAGAGATGCCTAGAGAGCTGCTGGAGGAAGATGAAGACTGAATTCGACCGAACACAGGTAAAAGCCACCATTAAGGCCTACCTTGTGGCGATAAAAGTGGCAAAACGTCAATATTTCTCCGGTCTTATTGCGTCTGCAGAATGCCGCCCGACAGCTGTTTAAGATCACTTGATCCGTTTTGTGGAAAGTGGGTTCAGCGACCCACCTACAGGGCCGTGCAGAGGAATTTGCTGAGCATCTGCAGGACAAAATCGCTCAGATCTGCTCCAAGTTGGACTCCAGGCGTGAGGCGTGGTCTGGAGAGATACCAGGGGAACAGGCTTACCCAGTTATCTGGGAGCAGTTTGATCCTGTTGGACCTGAGGAAGTGGACAGGATCCTACGGACAGTAAATGCCACCACATGCCATCTAGACCCGTGTCCCTCCTGGCTAGTAAAAGCAGGCCGGGAGGTCACATGTGGTTGGGTCCATGCAATGGTTAATACATCCTTGGGAGAGGGGGTGTTTCCAGTGGCCTTCAAAGAGGCGTTGGTACACCCCCTCCTCAAGAAGCCATCGCTGGACCCTATTGTTCTGGACAATTTTTGTCCAGTCTCCCACCTCCCCTTTTTGGGGAAGTTGGTTGAGAAAGTGGTGGCTTTGCAGCTCCAGAGGGTCCTGGAGGAAACAGATTATCTAGACCCCTTTCAGTCAGGTTTCAGGCCCAGTTATGGGACGGAAACGGCATTGGTCGCACTTATGGATGATCTCTGGTGGGAGTGGGATGGAGGCAGTGCATCCATTCTCGCTCTCCTTGATCTCTCAGCGGCTTTCGATACCATCGACATGGTATCCTTTTGGGGCGGCTCAGGGAGTTGGGGTTGGGCAGCATAGTCTTACGCTGGTTCACCTCCTTCCTCCAGGGCCGATCCCAGTCAGTGTTGATAGGGGAGGAGAGATCGGCCCCGCGGCCCCTTCTTTGTGGGGTGCCACAGGGATCAGTACTCTCCCCTCTCCTTTTTAACATCTACATGAAACCACTGGGTGAGCTCATCCGTCACCATGGGATGAGGTATCATCAGTATGCTGATGATACTCAATTGTATATCTCCAACCCCGGGTGAAATAAGTGATGCCGTGACCTCCCTCTCCGAGTGTCTGGGGGCTGTGGGGGCCTGGATGGGGAACAACAGGCTTCAACTCAACCCTGGTAAGACCGAGTGGCTGTGGGTTAATGGTTCTTCTGTATCCGGGACATTAACATCTCTGGTTCTGGATGGGGTTGCACTGCCCCAGACAGACCTGGTGCGTAACTTGGGGGTCCTCCTGGACTCACGGCTCCTGCTCGAAGAGCAGTGGCAGCCATGGCCAGGAGAGCCTTTGTGCAGCTACGTGCTGTGCACCAGTTACGCCCCTTCCTGGACCAGGAGGCCCTTTGAACAGTCACTCATGCCCTTGTTATCTCTCAGATACACTATTGCAATGCGCTCTACATGGGGCTACCCTTGAAAAGTATCTGGAAGCTTCAGCTGGTCCAGAATGCAGCTGCGCGAGCTGTTTTTGGTGCCCCCAGAAGGGCACATGTAACACCACTGCTGCGGAAGCTGCATTGGGTACCAGTTTGCTTCCGGGTCCAATTCAAGGTGTTGGTTATTACCTTTAAAGCCCTACATGGCATGGGACCAGGTTACCTGAGGGACTGCCTCTTCCCCATTACATCAACCCGTCCCACCCGATCATGCAGAGAGGGCATGCTACGGACCCCGTCTGTAAAAGAATTTCATCTGGCGGGGCCCAGGAAGCGGGCCTTCTGCGCAGTAGCTCCCACCCTGTGGAACATGCTGCCCCCGGAGGTGAGATTGGCCCCATTGCTCCTGGCCTTTCGGCGGAGTCTGAAGACCTGGTTCTGCCGCCTTGCTTGGGGTGGAGAGGGGAATAGAGTTACATGGGGATGGTTGTTATAGACCACTCCTCCCACACTTGGACTGTTTTAGATCTTTTATCGCTTGGATTTTTATTCTTTATTCTTTATTTCTATTTATAGTATTTTTGTTGTATTTTATTATTCTGATGGTTTTAATCATTTGTTGTAAACTGCCCAGAGGCCTCCGACGGGAGGAGATGGGCGGGGATAAATTAGATAAATAAAATAAAATAAATAAATAAATAAATATTTCTGGGAAAAACTAGATAGCCTAGCAACTAGCAGAAAACCCGAGGGCTGTAAAACTGTCTAAGAAAATAAAACAGTAATAAATTATTACATCTAGTTTACACACGTGGGCTTAAATCAGATGGGTGGGTGGAATTATTACTTTTAAGTTTTCCATAACAGCTGCAACTTCTCAAAAATATGCTGGCTGCTGTAAGAAAAGCAAGCTAGCTTTTAGTAGAATGAACATGTATCTTGAAATTTATGTTAGAAATCATTGGCACTGTTAAAAACTGCAGTTTCTGCCTTAGCTGGAAATCATTGCCTTTTGTTCAGCATGTATGTAACAATACAAACTTTGAGATATATACCACCGTGCTGTTTCATAAAGTACAATCCCAATCACAGATTGACTAAATCACAATAAATTGTATGAATTTTAGTTGATCAGTAACACCCTAACACTCTTTACCTCTCCCTTAAGTAAGGTCTCCTGTCCTGAATAAAAAAATATGAACTGATATGAAGTCATCTAAAAAAAAAACAGGGAGAGGGGTTAGGCCTTCTTTTGGAAAAATTAGAAAATTTATAGAAGGGCAAGATTCTGAGGTGGTTTTGGACAGAGAACTTCTTTGTATTTATGATTTCCTAATTCTCTGTAACAAATCTACAGCCAGTTCTCTGTCTCCATATTGCCAACTGTACAGAAGGATGCTAAGGCTAAGCAATGGCTTCAGATCCTCTTGCACCCCTACTGATCATGGATAAAGATACCAGTGTCTTGCTCAATATTAGAACCAAATTGGGACCCAGATGGAGCTGTTAATCCAGATAATGAACCTGCTAGCCCAGTAGCTGGGACAGAATTTGCTACAATCAGTGGCTTTAGTACTGCTCTTGGCTCAATACCTTGCAGCTATCTCTAATACTGAACACCTGCCACCCTGCCTGACAATTACGATGGAAATCCTGGCAGATTTACTACGTTCCTCAGTGTTTTCCCACTAATGTACAATATCTCTTGTAGAATTTTTAATCAGCCTGATTATTCAGGGAGCTACAAAGTGGGCACCCAAAAATATGCTTATGTTAAAAGAACAGCCTGGACTTGACAACTACAATAATTTCATGATATTCCTGAGAGCTGCATTTGCCAATTTGTTCAAACAAATGAATGCCAACTGCAAAATCCATCACCTATGACATGGTGAGTACTCTGTGTAAGATTTTCAGGTGTTAACCCAGGATGTGGGCTGAAATTAAAGAGGCTTAATTGACCAAAAATAGAGTCTGTCACATGAAAAATGGAACAGACTAATTCAGTACGGCACCCCCAAGATTTTGGCTGGGTTAATCAACTCTGGGTATCCATGGAAGATTTGATGAACTACAGCAGCACTCAGGAAAGAGCAATACACCTGAAGTTGAACCCACACAACTGCTTTGGGGTGAAAAATAGAATAAAAATATTATAATTTAAATAAATGTATCATCAAATAACCAAATACAATTTGTTTTGTATTATTCTGGATGTATGAAAATAGAAATGTATTTAGAACAGAAATTCATGCTTGGGTTGCAAAGCCAATTCTCCTGATGCATTATTTTGTATCAACTGCCATCTAGTGAGAAAGGTTAGCTAATTAAAAAATCAGATTTTATTCAGATATGAAACCAATTACATTTATCAATAACATCACTTGTAGATCAGAACTGTGGTTATTGAGAAAACAAAAGCTTTTGGTGAGTGCAGCATTATAGAGATCTTCTCTACTATTTAACAGTGAAAAGGGGATGCCCCTTCCAATTTAGCCTGATATCCATAGTTTTTAGGATATTTCGGGCTTATCCTCATGTCCATTAACCACACACACAGATACCTACTAACCATTTTTAGAGATGTCCTTATGATGCAGCCTTTGTTTCATCCCAAGTCCACTATGCAGGCAGTCTAAATTCATTCTTAGCTGTCCCAGTTTTAAAGTAATATTTGCCATTTTCTCCTGACACATGTCTTGATGCACAGACAATCTGCAGTACCTCAGTCATGATCTTGGCATTGATAAAGTCAGGGGCTGACATCTGCCAAGCTCCTACTGGCTGATATATTTGTTTGTTTCAGTGGGTGCCATTTCAATTGGTATAAATCTAAGAGGTTTACAACAAAAACATCAACAACATCAGCAATATAAAATAACATATAAAAAGATCAATAAATAACCACATCTGAATATTGGTCTTCACTTAATGACCACCCATTCAGTGACTGTTCAAACTTACGATGGTGCTAAATGAATGGTACTTACAACCAGTTCTTGTACTTACGATGATCACAGAATCCTCGCAGTCATGTGATCACGATCAGGGTGCTCAGAAGCCAGCTTGCAATTACAATGTCACAGCATCCTGCAGTCACGTGATCACTATTTGCAACCTTCTTGGCCGGCTTCCTACAAGCAAAGTCAATGGGGAAGCTGGCAGGAGATCGCAAATGGTGACCATGTGATGTCACGCTTAACGACATCGCAGGTTTCTCTTAACAGTGGCAACCAGAAGTGCTGAAATTTCCATCACTAAGTGACACAGTCATGTGACATTGTGATTTACCACCATGTCACTTAGTGACAGAAATTCTGGTCCCAATTACCATCATTAAGTGAGGACTAAGGTAAAGGTAAAGGTTTCCCTTGACATTAAGTCCAGTCACATCCGGGTCTAGGGGGCAGTGCTCATCTCCGTTTCAAAGCCGAAGAGCTGGCATTTGTCCGTAGACACTTCCGTGGTCATGTGGCTGGCATGACTAAATGGAACGCTGTTACCTGCCCGCCGAAGCGGTACCTATTAGTCTACTCACATTTGCATGTTTTCGAACTGCTAGGTTGGCAGGAGCTGGGACTAGCAACAGGAGCTCACCCCGTCATGCGGATTTGAACTGCCGACCTTCCGATCGGCAAGCTCAGCAGCTCAGTGGTTAAACCCGCAGCGCCACCTGTACCATAATTGCTATGTTATCCTCATTAATCCATAATTATATACTGTATTAATAGCACCACCATTCATCTCAGGTACATTCACTCCTCACTCCAGTCCTGAATGCTGTTTGAAAGAGCCAGGTTGCAAACAGTTTCCTAAACATCAGGAGTGATGGCACAGATCTTATATCTGATGGTAGGTTGTTGTGCAGGAGCTGCTGTCCTGCAGCTCCTGCAGAAAATGCCCATCTCCAAATTCCCTCCTGTTGTACCTCACATGGAGTGGGAAACTCTCAATAGACATTTGCTGTAGACATACCTTGGGTGGAGAGATTCTGTTTGGAGTAAGTGGTCCCACAAATAAACAGGCCTCAAGCCATAAAGTACTTTTCAAAAGTTATATTCCAGTCTTTGGTCAAATGTAAGCTTAACTGAACAGCCTAATAATGTGGTAGAATTTAGACTGTTATCATCTGTGTTGTGAATGTACCTACTCGCCAGACATTAACAATACTGCATTTTCTTTTGTATGTTTCTTTTAAACAGCTGTTATACTATGATCTGGACAACTCTGGAATTTATCCTCTTCATCTTTGAATATTTGCCTTTTAATACATCAAATAATAAGGACTTTTATCTTTTATATGAAATATATCTTCTTTGCTATCTTCTTTTTAAATAAATATTGATTTATTTGTGATGAAATCGGTCCAGTTTCCAGGAGGAAAGGAACGGCTAAATCATCTAGCTGTACTCCTTTACCCTACATGGCCAGGAGACTGCACTACTGAAATTATTTAACTTTTTGCATGTTTACCTTTTAATTGCCTGAAAGGCAGCACAGACTGTGATACCCATATCTCTCTCACATACTGGGTTTATGGGTGGAAACCAAGTGAAGTGTCCCTTGGTAGATCTATGGGACACTGAGAACTACCAAGCTGCTAGCCCAAGCTGGAGATGGAGGCACAGCATCAAGGCCCAGAGGAAGACCCTCACCATTCCTCCCTGTTTTTTTGTATTGTTTATGTTTTAACTGTAAGTCACTCAGAGTAAATCTGTTAATCTGTCTGTAATATGAGAAACAGTATAATTCCTGTTATTGTTTATGTTAGCTTGGCCTAACTTCTCACTGGGTGTGGTGGTGGGATGTCAAGAAGGCCTGTATTTGGGGGGATTGTTATATTATTTCTATCTTAATATTTATTTATTATTTATTTAAAAGATTTGTATGGACACCCATCTTGGAGCACAACTCTGGGTGGCTCACAACAACAACAAATCACATAAACGATTTAAAAAACCATAAAAACAAAGACCAAAACCTTGGGCCTCAGCCATCCTCCTGGGATGCTCTCAACAAACCCTCCCCAGGCTGCATCTCAGCACCTGGGGTAAGAGTCTGCTCCTTATGGCCTTCTGGAAAGCTAAAAGGATAGAGGCCTGCTGGATCGCTGGGGGAAGGTTGTTCCACAGGGTAGGGGCCACCACAGAAAAGGTACCCTTCCTAGGTCCCACTAGATGGCATTCTTTAAGGGAAGGGACCTGGAGCGTACCACTCTATCCTGGTGGGCAGTAGATACCCTCAGGGAAAGGCAGTCCTGTAAACAACCTTAAATTGCACCCAGAAAGAATCTGGGAGCAAGCACAGCTGGTGCAATGGTGGCATGACATGGGCAAACTGAGAGGTGCCCAACACTGCGTATGCCATGACATCCTGGACCAGTTGTAACTTCTAAGTGGTCTTCAAGGGCAGCCTCATGTAGAGTACATTGCAATAGTCCAATTGAGAAGTGATCAAGTCATGAACAAGACCTCCATGTCCTGGAATGGATGCAACTGGCACACAACATGAATCTGTGCAACGGCCCCACTGCCACTTGCTCTTTAAGCGGGAGCTGTGAGTCCAGGAGAACCCCCAAATGGCACACCTCTGTCTGGGGAAGTACCATCAAGGTTCAAAGATGACATTTCACCAGACCTGGGGGGCTGAAAACCCAAAGCTACTCCATCTTGCTAGGATTGAGTCTGAATCAATTCCTCCCCATCCACACCTTCACACCCTCCAGGCACTAAGTCAGCAGGGTCATCTGATCAGCTAGGGTTGGAGATGTACAACTGAGTATCAACCGTATCCCATGCTGACAAATGACTTCACCCAGCAGTTTCACATACAGATAGTCCTCACTTAAGTACAGTAATTGGGACCGGCAACTCCTTCGTTAAGCAACACAATTGTAAAGCGCGATGTCATGTGACCACACCAACTTACAATGGCAGTTGCAGCACTTCTGGTTATGGTCATTAAGCAAATCCACATGGTTGTTAAGCATGACCTCATGCCGACTTCCCCATTGACTTTGCTTGTCAGAAGCCGGCAGCAGTTGCAAATGGTGATCACATCACTGTGGGATGCTGAGATTGTTGTAATTGTGAGCCAGTTGCTAAGTGCCCAAATCACAGTCATGTGATGCAGGGAAGGTGCAATGGCTGCAACTCCGGGGACCAGTCGTAAGTCTCCTCATTCAGCACCATCACTTCAAATGGTTGTTGAACCAGTGGTTAACTGAGAACTACCTGTAGATGTTAAAGAGGAAGGGTGAGAGACCTGAGCTGACAAAGCTGTGAATATTTCACACAGGCAAAACTGAGCTTAACAGGGACAGTTGCACCTGCATATTTTAGAACATATGGAGGTATTCATCTGAACCAGCTATTATGAAGTTAAAAAGTAACCACAAAATGTTTTGAAGAGCAGGCTTTTAAAGCAGTATAAATTTTATCCCACCTACTTTGGCAACATACTTCCAATTGGCATACACTGAGGGAAAACAATTATTTTCTACAGATTATTTTCTAATTTTAGAATTAATTAGGATTAGGCCTGCCTATATCTTCTCAAATAAAATTTGAAGGAAACATTTTACTCTGTTCTAACTAGAAACCTGTATCTATCTATCTATCAAATTTGTCACTGTCCATCTCCTCCGACCGGAGGGACTCTGGGAGGTTTACAATATAAAACAATAAATATATAATAAAATTCAAATAAAATCCCTCTAAAACAATTTCTGACTATATTCAGTAGTCAGAAAAAGCTACATATTCTTTGCCTCAGCTGCATTCTGGAGACTCACTCTGGCAAATAGGATTGGAAAGGCAGAGGTTCAATGCTTGCTCATTCATGGAAGTTTTCTGCTGTGGGGCCATTCGTTCTTCCTCTGCTTAATCGACCTCACAGGGTTAACGAAAAGGATAAAAAGGCGGGCTCTGAGGTACAGGTTGATTCTAGCTCTTTGTAGGCCAAGGTAGGATAAATTTACTAGGAGTTAATTGCCTTAGAAAATATTTCGCAAAATGATTTTGCAACTATGCCTCACGGACAAGAGTTTGTTTTGGGAAAAAGAAAAACAAGTCCTTTCTTCTCCCGAGAGCGTCTTCACGTTTTGCTAGGTTTTCGGACTACGAGGTTGTTTTTTTGCTCCTTACAAAAAGAGATGGACTGGCGGAGACAAGTAAAAAAAGCGGAGGCACGGCTCCTCTGCCTCTAGTGTCATGGCGCCGGTAACCCGTGAGGTAAACATAATGTACCGGATGGAGCGAGCCGGCGCGACCGAGTGTGGGCGGAGGAAGGAGCTGAGACGGTTTTGTTGTGCGACGGGGCTGCTGCGGGCTTCCGCCTTGGCACAATGGACGGAGAGCTGTAACCGAGGGGGAAGGAGCCGGCATTGGCCGAGGCGGCGGGGCAAAGGGCGGGAAGGCAGGAGCGAGCCTGTGGCCCGAAGAGCGGCTCAATCTCTTGCTAGTAAGTTCAGCTTTGTCCCCTGTCGCCCCGTCTCTCCCGCCCCCATGGGCGGGATATAGGGAGAGACAGCCTGACGCCCACAACTCCCCACCCACCCACCTATCTACCCACCCATCCCGGTCGGTGGGATTCCCTTTGGGTGAGATGGTGGGCTTTCCCCGACGCCAGTTTAAGAGTAGGTGGTGGAGGCGGACGTTAAGACCTAGGACCCGGTAGCAAGAAAAGCGGAGGAGCCTCTCCTCCTTGGGCCTAAGAAATTACCTTGGCTGGAGCTCCTCCTCTTCCAGATGTGGATGATGATGCAAGGACCCCCTCCCGAAGGGGGAAGGAGGACTCACAAGTTGCCTCTGCTGTCATGTCATCTATTTATCTTATTATAGTATATATTTGACCAGCCTTCTCAATCTATTTAAGACTGCAAGCTCCATTCTCTCTAAGTAGATGGGTTTGAAGGGTAGCTGGAGGGCATCATATTGAGGAAGACCAGATTAGATTATTTTACCCACATTTGGTTCAAGATTGATGTTCAGATATGACAAGAAGAGTTTTTTCAAGTGTCTCTCCATCTGTCTGCCTATCTTAACATTATTATATGAAATGAAAAGCTTCAGGCTTCATTTTAGTGTCATGTGCTTGAATATTAAAAAGCATTCCTGCAGATAATATACATTTAATTCGATTTAATCTGGCCCCATAAGAAAACCACTTGTAAATGGTGTGTTAGTTCCCTTCAGTGACTGTTAATTTTAGTTTCTGTTTTTACTATTTGTTAATCATAAATAGCAGTGCTTTTTATGAGAAAATAGCTATTGCCTAGTTAATAAAGTGACAGGAAAATGAGCATCTCAGTTAATTTTATAATGTGATATTATTGAACTGTATTTTGAATAAAGGCATTATTAGAAGAGCATGAACAACAAAGGATTTTGTGACTAATGAATCTAAGTAATGTACTGTATGTATCTAATTAAATGAGCCCAGCCTACACAAAGTTATGCCACTGTAAATTAATTATTTTGAGTTACATAGTTTTGGAAGAAGAGAGCTTGCTTTGTTCTTTCCTGTGATAATGCCATCCACTGTGGACAGGATTACTTCTCTCTAGAAAGACTATACTGTATAGCTATCTTCATGGGACATTTATATGATTGTTTTGTGGAAAGAAAAAATATAGGAGGCACAATAACATTCTGCAGACTTTGGTAATGCTGTTTACGTTTATTCAGGTGAATGCAGCCTTGACAGTAAGGTGGAATTTGTTCTGCATTGTCTCTTTGCCATGTAAATATTTATTCTGAAAGATGTTTTGATAGATCACATGACTTCCTCATGGACTTTGGATGTTTCTAATAGGCAGTTTCTGTGGCTAACATTTTCACTAGCTAAACATATTTAGTAATGTATCCTCACTGCAATCCTGTGCATATTTACATAGAAATAGGCACCAGGCTCTATTTTCTTGTAAGTTTGGGGGATATTTTGCATCTTTAAAGTTACAGCTGTACTATAACAGCTTGGAAAAAACCTTCAAGCTATAATAAAGTTCTTTCTAGAAGAATTATGCTCAAAGCAGTTACCTTGATCTACTAGTATAAGATTGATTGAGTTTTAATTTCTATAGCTGCCCATCTCAACCAAATGACTCTGGGTGAACAATTATAAAAACAAAACCATTACAGTACAATACAAAATAAATATATATAGCAGCCAAGAAAAAGTATCCCCATAAATATCAATATATTCAAGAAATGGGGCTCTTAAAGCATTTGGGGCCCTAGGCCCCGGTACATAACCAAGTCTTTAAGTCCTTACGAAAGGGCAACAGGGTCAAGGTCATCCTAATCTCTGAAGGAAGAATATTCCAGAGGGCAGGGGCTACAGCAGAGAAGGCACATCTCCTGGTCCCGGCCAGTTGATATTCCTTGGCTGACAGGGCCCATAACATGCTCAACCTGCTGGACCCAACTGGGAGAAGACAGTCCCTTAGGTAAGATGGTATAAAAATCAAGTTTCATGTTAAATAAAGTTCATAGCATAACTTCAGTTTTTATTCTGTCAGATCAAAATTCAATAAGTATGTTTCATGCACAGTGAATTATTTAATGAATGATCTTTTGAAAAGAACAATTATTGTGGTTCCTCAAGAGTTAATCAATGGAGTAGAGTTGGAATATGTCTCTCTTACAGTGTAATTGTTGCTTTGTGTTTTTAGCTGGTCACATCTACCTGCATTTCTTTCTCTTTTTTTAAGAACTTTAATTTTCAGAATATAATTAAAATACAAAAGATAGAATATAGAAAAGATAGAGTATAGGACTAAAAAAAGAAAAAGCTATAAAAGTGTGAAACAGAGAACAGAAACAAAGTGACTTCTGACCTTCTCCAATACAGATATGAATACATTTACAAATATAGTCTCTTACCATTAGTTAAACCTTAGTAACATTATTTCTATCAAAACAAACCATTTAATCATTAAAGCCCAAAATCAAAGCTTCATTTTTTTCTGACACAAGTAGTCTAAAAGTGGTTGCCAAGTAGAAGCAAATCCAGAAACAGTATTTTCTCTTATCAACACTGTTAACTTGGCCATTTGGGCCAGCTCCATCAGTTTAATAATTCAGTCCTTCACTGTAGGTATTTGTGGATCTTTCCATCATTGTGCATATAAAAGTCTTGCTGCTGTAATCATATATAAAAGCAAAGTCCCATGTTGTTTCTTGAGCTGCTTCTCCATCAGACCCAAGAGTTCTGGGTTTTTTTGTAAGTCCACTTTAAGGATCTTTTGAATATTAGCAACATTTACCTGCATTTCTAATTGTCATTGATTCAACAGTATCAGAGCATTGCATGGTGTGGTGAAATTTAGGCTCCTTTCTGTAAGGTTGTCAAATGGAAAGACAGTGAATTAATTTAAATCTGGATATGGGTGACTCCCTTCTTTGTGCTGAGGGCCTCACTTTTTAAATTATCTTGGTGACTGACAGCTGCATGTGGAGAGTGATGTCATTTAATAACTTATGACATAAGTCACTGAAGTGAATGGGCTGGGGTTTTCAGGTGTTTTATTTTGGAGGCAGTTGAGCTACACATTGTTTTTATATTATTTTTGCCTGAAATTAGTGAGAAATCATGTTTCAGTTTTTGTTAACTAGCTTCTGAAATTTGGGGCTGCCAAAAAGGGCACTGGGAACACACATAGTTGATTTGTAAGTTTTTAAGACTGGTACCACTTCTCTCTAATTTCTGCCTCTAAGGAATAAATACAAAATGTTACTTTAAAGTGCCACCACTGTATATTGCTACTTACCACCTTATTTGCTATATTAGTCTTTGGAGTTCATTGTTTTATTAGGTACCACTTATGCTTTCAAGGCCATTATTGGAATAATGGGCATTGTAGAATGCTGGGTGTGTATGAATATGTGGAGTCCTTGGTGCTCTCTGAGCCTTGTTGTTTTCTTGCAGACGTTTCATTGCCAAAGTAGGCAACATCTTCAGTGCAAAGAGGGAGTGGGCCTTGCTCTCTGTTTATATACTGTGGTTTGTCCAGCTTGTGTTGGTGGAGGTGTTGTTCTCTTCTTAGGAGTTCCTTGATTGGGCTGTTGTTTGCTGTTTGGTTGATTGACTGAGTTGATAGTTCCTTGATTAGGGTATATTGTGCTGTTTGATGGTTCATCTGGTGTTAATCCTAGTGTTGATTTTTGCATATCTGGGTGTTGATTGCTGGCAAGGGAGTGTGCTGGTCTTTTGGCTTTTCTACTGTCTCTTGAATGGTATGTAAATGTTGTTTACCTCTATGTGTCTGTTGATGGCTGCTTGGTCTGAGTGCCAGGCTTCCAGGAATTCTCTGTCGTTTTTGGATTTGGCTTAGTTTAGGATGCTCACCGTTTCCCAGTTGAAACTATGGTTGAGTCTGTCCATGTGTTGTGAGTTTAAGGAGTTCTCATCGTGTCTTCTGACTGCTAGTTGGTGTTCATGGATGCGCTCTGCTAGTCTTCTGCCTGTCTGTCCTACATAGTGGCTGTTACAGTCTTTGCACTGTACGTTGTAAATAGCTCCTGTTTTTTCTTCTTGGGCTATTGGGTCTTTTGGGTTACTTAATATGTTTTGAAGAGTTTTAGTTGGTTTATGTGCTATGGTGACCTCGTGTGGTTGTAACAGTCTTTTGGTGGTTTCTGAGATGTTTCTGATGTATGGCAGTGTTACCCTTTTCATAGTTTCTGTTGGTTGGGTTGTAGTGGGTTGAGTGGTAAGGCACTTTTTGATAAAGTTGAGGGGGTATCCATTTTGCTGGAAGATGGTGTATAGGTGATCTGTTTCCTTTTTCTGGTGTTCTGGGTTGCATCAGTGAGTTAGTGCTCATTGGAATAATGTTCTTATGCAGCTCCTCTTGTGGGAGGTTGGGTTGTTGCTTTGGTAATGGAGCACTTGGTTGGTGTGGGTAGCTTCCGGTAGACTTGTGTTTCTAACTTGCTATCATTTCCTCTGCTGATGAGGATGTCCAAGAAGGGTAGTGTGTGGTTGTTTTCTTCTTCCTTTGTGAATTTTATTCCATTGAAGATGTTGTTTATGGTTTCATGTGTTTCCTCCAATTGTTCCTTTTTTATTATGATGAAAGTGTCATCTACACACCAGATCCATACTTTGAGTTGTATACATGGGTTGTATATGTATGTATATGTATACTTTGGGTTGTATATGTATGAATATACACAAATACCATACCATGAATATACACAAATACCATTCAAAGGAGCTCTTAAAGGACATAGGTTTCCTGGAGCATCTATTCAGCCTTCGCCAACTTGGTACTACCCAGGTTGCTGTTCTTACCTTTCCCTGAATCCCCAGGCAGCATTTGCATCCCCTGCACTTCTGAAAGTATCAGGTTGGAGAACTTTGATTTATTTCATTCTAGTTTGCATAGATAAAATTATAGCTTCCATCAATGTTAGAATATTTATTAATATGTTTATTGCATTTGGGTGATAGCCTTTTGCCTCAGTTTTCATAACAATATATTCTGTTTTATATTATGTTTATTGCTAAACATGGAAGAAACAATACAGCCCTTTATGTTGAAAATGTCTTGCGCAAATGGATTGGTTGCACTTTGCTTCAGGTGCCCCTGTGTCCTGATATATGGGATTGACAATTTGAACTATTCCATATGTTTCAGGTTGGCTCTACCCTCTCCACAGCACCCTGCTGATTCTTTTGAAATTTTATTTTAGTTTTTCCATCATCCACAGGGAAAGAGTGAACAGTGAATATGATGGGTGATGCTGCAAAATCTTGCTTTGCTAGACGTAATAAGGATCGGGGACTTATAAATGAGGAGGATTTCCAGAAATGTGCTTTACGTCATGATTATCAAGTAATGGATGATTGTGGAAATGGACACAGTAGCAAAATGGACACCAGATTTGAAAAAAGAAAGGGAGCATCAAGTGACTATGGTACAAGTCCTAGAAAGGGAGCACATGCTGCTTCGAGTAGTCCAAATTCTTCAAAAAAAATTGTTTACAATCAAGGAGCAAGAATAAATGATACTTCAAAAGACCAAATTAAGAAGTGGGTGTCTGACAACCATCAAGCTAATTCCAGCAATTGGAGAGAATACAAATCAACAGGCCAGATACCTGTGCTTATCACAACACGGAAAAAGTATTCTCATGAATGTGAGAGTCTAGGAGGCAGAAGTAGAAGAAGGCAGCTCCTGAGAGACCTAACAAGTGAAGATTTATCTGATAGAAAAGGAAATTCTGGTAATACACACATCTTTTAATGATCTTCTGTAGATTTAAACTATTTCTTATTTTTTTCTGCTTTCATTAAAACTATTTTAAAGATGGCTACAATATTTAGAGTCACTCTTAGGTATCTTCTGATCCTCGAAAATATTAATGTGGACTATGCTACAACAAGTCAAGCAGTATCAAAACTGTAGCACCAGCATGGGGAATTAGCTATACCAGTCCTACTAAAATGAAAATGTGCGAGAATAAGATAATATTGCTTTTGTGCAGGGTTTACTGCTTCCAGTGGATATAAGTTTGGCTGAATTCTGCTTTGTGTGCCTTGTGTAAATAGACATCTGAGTGTTTTTTATAGTACATGGCCACTCCCAACTATTGGAGTGGTTCTTTTAAAGATTTAAATTTGTTTTTAAGTAAAAACTTGCTTTTTCAGGATTGCTGTGTTTTTCCTTTTTCATGTGGTATGCAATATTATTCAGCTTAACCTGATGTTAAGACATGAGTTTAAAGATACACATTATTTTCAAACTGACATGTGCTAAAAATTTAAAGCGGCACACATACTAGAGACATGTGAACAAACATGTACAGGACTGTGCTGCACTTTTACTTATTTTCTGGGTATCTGTATTTCTGTATTGTACTCTCCCTGGCTGAGTCCACCTCCAGAGTTTTTAAACCATGACTGTATCTTGTTTTTGAAACTTCAGTATCTCATTGCTCAAGTTTCTCAGCAAAGCTTTGCCCTGTTATCAACATGCACTGTACTTATAACAGTTAATTTATGTAGTATACTTAAGGTAACTCTTTTTCTGATAACTGTAAAAAAAGAAATGAAGAAACATAGGAAACCAAGGAGATTGAAAAGAATAAAAAAAGAAGAGAATGATCAGGATGATGAAATGGATGGACCAGTTATAGATGAGTCTTTACTGACAGCAAAAGAATTACTGGGGCTGCAGCAGGCTGAAGAACGACTTAAGAGGGACTACATTTATAGACTGAGGAAGGTAATTAATATTTTCCCCACATACATGCTTATTTAAATATGTGAACCAGGGTTGGGTGACAAGTTTTAGGAATACATTAGAAAAGAAGAAAATCAAGTTTGGGGAAGCATAAGAGAATTGGCCTGTTTGAGGATTATGGGGATTTGCTTTCACTTCACAGGGTTGCGGTTGTGGGGAAAATAAGAGGAGAAAGGAGTATTAGGTATGTTCGCCACCTTGAGTTATTTTTAAAAATTATAAAGGCAGGATAAAAATTAATTAAATAATAAAATAAAATAAGTAGCAATGGTTTAGATAAGAAATTGATTATAAATAGTTACAAGTATCAATTCAAATGTCTGGCAGGTGTATTAGAGTACATTTGAACACATATTTTTTAAACTTGCAGCAAAGTACCTAGTAAGTAGAGAAACTAATGAGCAAAACACTGTACTGGAATCATATCCTCAATATACCATTACACTTGGAGCGTATGAATACTATCCTGAATACCCAAAGTATAAATATAATATGCCAAGACTCATGCTCTAAATCAGCCTTCCCCAACTCAGTTCCTTCAAGAACTCTTATATTACATGCCAAAATTCCCAGCTCATGAGAAATGGGAGTTGCTCTCTAACACAAATGGGAGGCACCAGATTGGAGAAGGCTAATAATAAACAACTCAGTTCCTTCAAGATCTCTTGTATTATACTTATGGAGCACAGAATCCCAGGTGTAACCAATACAGATAGAATGACAAGCCAGTTTTTAAAAAGATAGAATGACAAGCCAGTTTTTAAAAACTTAATATTCTGAGTTTTTAGGAGAACAAAAATGTAAGGACTCCAGTTCTGACAAAGTAGAACAAACCAGAGATAGCCGCAGGAATCAAGGAAGTGCAGTTGGGTATAGTATGCTACAATATACAAGAAAATTGGTCAGTCTCTGCTAGCATTTTGAAGATCCTGGCTTAGTGTTTGACTTTGCAGTTAATATTGCCTAATCTAATAGAGGGTGGAAATGTATTTCAGTGTCTGTGTCCAGATCACGTGGGAAAGGTGAAGTAATTACATCAACCAGGAACTGGAATCTGCCCAGCTTTAATTGGGCAGGACAGCCAGTTCCCAATACGCTTTAATGGCTATGACCATATGATTCTTCTTGATAAATATAATAAAAAATCATAATTTGTTCTTTCCTTAGCGACCTCAAAGCTATCCAACAGCTAAATATACTTGCAGATTATGTGATGTATTGATTGAATCAGTGGCATTTGCTCATAAGCATATAAAGGAAAAAAGACATAAGAAAAACATAAAGGTGAGTTAGTGACCAGTTAAAACAATAGCAGTATTCAGTTTCTTCATGTTATACCAAGGGAGAAGATAAAAATGTGGCCTTATTTGTGTTTTAGGTTTTTATGGATTAAAATACATTGATTCCCTCCAGCTCCAGTCCTGGTCAACTCTGCTTTGGGTCCTGTGGTCACCTAATTGTAGAATGTGGCCCTTGATGTGCCACACAAAGCCACATGCAACCATCAAGTCAACAGAAATGGTGCACCATGCTAAACAGTCTAATAAGGAAAACTCATATCATGTGCCTGTGTGGCAGTAATACAATCTTTCACAACTGAATAGAGATAGGTTCTTCTTTACTTCTCCAGCCAAAATATTTTGTCATGTTCCCTGGGAAGTATAATTAAACACCTAGGGGCTCTTTGATCCTTTTATGTGTAAGTTGCACATTCTCGTCTCGGCCTTTTTATCTTTATTCACAAGTCTAATGTCAAACCCATCATTTTTTATTAGAGATATCTCTATGATTTTATTTTTGTATTGATTACAATATTTATTCTGTCATTCCACTTAAATAATTAATTATCTATTGAAGAGACAGATTGTAATGCCCTTTGAAGGTACATTTGAATTGATTGCTTTTTCCTACTAAGGTATGAAGGAAAATGTAGTTTTATTGTTTAAGTGATCTGTGTGTTGGCAGTGACATTCTTTAAATTATTAAAATATTTATTTTACATATTTAGATTACTTTACATTTTGTCTTTGAAGGAAAAGCAAGAGCAACAACTGCTGAATGCACTTCCTCCACCAACGCCTTTGCAAATTGAAGCTGTTGGTGTAGCCATTAAAAAAGTAGTAGAAGAGTTTGGATTAAATAATAAAGATGTGGAACAAAGGCTTGGAATCAAAACTGCTATGGAAAATATATTTCATCAAAAATTGCCAGGTAATTATTATGATGATGATTATGCATAGATTTTTATTGTAATAACTTTTAACATGTTATGGCCTGTGAATACTTTCTCTGTATCTTAGCCACATCATGCAAAATATGAGCTTAAAACTGTGAAATAGATGAAATTCTTAATGAAAAAGGCAACAAAATGATTTGATATAAGCAAAGCTTAAGATCTAAATCCTGTCTCTTAGCTAACTTCAGGGGTTTTGAAAGTTGAGCCTCTTATAATCCCTGTTAAAGTTCTAGGTTAGACTGTTTTGGAGAACAGTGGGCTTCTCATGGTTTTTCAGTTTGATTTTAACATTCACATTTTCTGTCATTACAGATTGTTCTCTACGGTTGTATGGTTCTTCCTGGAGCAGATTTGGCTTTAAAAATTCTGATATAAATCTGGATATCCAGTTTCCAGCCAATGTAAATATGTTGATCTCATTAGCAAATACTGGATAAAGTGGGTTGTAGCAGGTTGGCTCTTAAATCTATATTTGTGCCATACTGATATAAACAGCATGCATTAAAATGGCAACTTTGGGGGATGTATTTGAGACATTTAAATTTTGAGAAATAACTTGTTCCTATTTGTTTAGCAGAAGTATTTACCAATAATTTTTTGGACCAGTATAATAATTTTTTGGACCAGTATATACTTATGGATTTTATGTAATAGTATTCTTCTATCAATATAAAATATACCACTTTTCAACCACTTGTTTCTCCTTCTGGAGTTCTTCACATGAACTAGAATCTGGTCTAGATGGGTGAAGAATTCTCTGGAGCACATTTGATCTGCAAGGAAAAGGATAAGCTTCTGTATGAGTGGGAGACTGTTCACATTAACTTAAATCCAGCCCTATTGGTATAAACTAAAATTAAAAATAAATTTCCCCTTTTTAATATATTTATCAGAGATATCTGCACACTTTGAGAATAAGTTCTTCAGATCTCATGCAAGTGCAGTACCTATCTGCTATTCATTAAAGCATACACATCTTTTTAAGACTCTGCATGAGTCTAAAAATTCAACTCTTAAAGGAGTCACATTTTTGGGGTTGGGTTCATGTGGGTCATTGACAGAAGACAGGTTGCTTTAATGAATAACAATGAACAGTTGTGTTAGAGCAGCTCTAACATTTATTAGAAGAAAGTAATTTTATACTATTGCTAATATTTTCAAAAAGGATACTACTAGATGGATATTTTAAATGAAAAGAGATTAGAAAATCAGTTGTTCCTGCTGGACTAATATTTTGAAATAATTCTGAAAAATACTTAGGAAAATGTCAAAATTATGTAATGTTTGTTCTCTTCTTCATAGATGTCCCAACCAGATGTTCTCTTACTTGTACAAGAAAGCCTGAAGAACAGTGGTAAGAAATTCAATCTATAATTAGCTTTTTCCCCCTCTGATGTAAAAAAATAGCATTCCTTTGCACTCATAGAAAAATTAGTTGTGGATAGGTGGTGGACCAGAAAGATTAGATTGGATCACAATTTCTCTCCATGAATGAAAGGCTTTATCTGTTGGCCAAATAAATATAAATTAAGGAAGAAGATCCTTGCTTGGAGGAAAGGAGCAGAATTGTAATTTTTGCTCATTTCTCCTTTTCCTGTAGCCCCTAGTCTGCTGTGATACATTGTTTTGATGGGTTCTCAAACTTTCAAGAGAAGATATTCAGGATGATTAAGAGCATCAGAGAATAAGGGAGTTGGTTTCTTTCCTCTTTCCTCCAATCCTTTTCTGCTATTGGGATCATCCAGCACGCGGAGTTCATACAACTCTAGGTCCAACTCTGTTTCTTCAGTGATAGATGTAATAGTCCATTTCTACATAAAGCAATTAAAAGCAAGGATGGTTAGTGCCCCAGTGGAAGGCACATCAGATTTAAATGTTGGGTTTGAATGGGAAACCCTTGGGTTCAAGCATTTAATTTGATTGTCAAGCTGTTGTCTGAGCCCTTGCGTCAATTGTTTTAAAATGAAGTATGGATGAATCATTGTTCATAGGTTCTTTAGGAATTGTGGTGATGGGAAGACATATTGCCAAAATGTTGTTAAACCTGATTAGGGATATGTACTAGTAGAGATCTGTTAGCAGCAGAAAGGGGAATGCCTTTGCAGTATATCTATACGGCACTACTTTGCCATAGGCAACTCCAGTCTATGTCTTCATTAAGATTAATGAATACTAGTTCTTCTAGTTTGCTGGTTTATGGTACTAGTGTAGCAAGCATAAAACATTAAGTACATATTAAGATCATGGAAAAATGTTACTGAAACCGTTTCTTTCAGAACACTAAATGAATTTCACTAAAGAATATTATAAATCAGAACAAAAAAAGCCTTCAGAAAAAGTACTTCCATCTATCTACAGCAGGGTTTCTCAGCCAGGGTTCCATGGACCCCTAGGGTTCTGTGAGCAGTCACTAGGGGTTCCCCGGGCGATCACAATTTATTAAAAAAATTATTTCAAATTGGGGCAATTTCACCTTAAAGAGGTAACTTTCATTCTTTATTTTTAGTTTAAGAACACAGTTAATACATATATACAGGCCTACACATGAAACGAATATAATAGTTTTGTAACTTCTGGCCTATTTGAGCCTGAATGTGCAGGGGTTCCCCAAGGCCTGAAAAATATTTCAAGGGTTCCTCCAGGGTCAAAAGGCTGAGAAAGGCTGATCTAGAGATTCTGACGAAATTAGGGTGGCATTCAGAATCTTGGCTAACATATCTCAATCTATAATAATTGTTCCTGCATGTTCATGCACCTGTATAATACATGAATTATATTTATTATAACCAGTTTGCCAATACATCCAATCCATGCATATTTTCATATGAGTGAAAAAATAGAACAGCCAAGCATTTGCTTATCAAACTACATGATATATCCATGTAGTAGCTTCATTTCTTAATAAAGATGTAACTTGGGCAGTTGTTCATACTGAGGCCTCGGTAATTAATGGAAGCCTGTTGCTGGAAGAAGTGGTATAAATCTTCAGATATTCAGTATAATAGAGATACATGCATCAATATCAAGAAATCTGTTTTAGGTTTTGCCTCATTTCCACATAACCATCATAACTAAAATTTGAAGGGCATGTACCACTGCTTAAGTTGTGAACGACCAAGCATGTATTTTACATAACTGGACAGGATATTTCTTGTTTTTAATCTTAAACGTTTGAAAGTGTACTCCCTTTCATTTTTTATAATCTAAAAATAGATTTGTATTACTATTGAAATTTAAGTTCATGTGTTAATTTTTGTTTACCAATTGCAATAAACTATATATATCAGAAAGTTACCATGTGGAATATCAACACATGATAGTTTCAAATAGCAATCCTATACTGTGATTTCACTTGTTTCATGCAAATTACATCCATGTGAGTCTACCATTATACTACAAGAAAGGAAATACACATTTTTTGTTTCTTTTGTCCTTAATAAGAGGCATATTGTTTCTTTTGGTACCATGATTAATGTGACTTTCTTTTTTCCCCTAGAATCTTTTATTGAGGTTGATGCAGATTTCCATGCTAAAGTGCCTGTGGTGGTGTGCAAAGAAAAACAAAGGTCTCAGTTAGCAAATTTGTGTGTTCTTATAGTGTATAATAATGTAAATTATACATGCCCACACCTAAATTATCATTTTATTAAATAAATTCAAAGAGCTTGACTTACAGAGCAACAATAAAAGTGAATTCCAGACCATAAGAACCCACTGGATCAAATTAAAAGACCTATATAATCCAGCAGTCTGATCCTACAGTGGTCATCTGGATGCTTCTGGGAAGCTGCAAGCAGGTGCAACAGCACCTTGCTGCTTGTATCTTCAGCAAGTGACATTGCTGGTGGAATATAGCAGCCATGATTTTTTGTGTGTCTTAGAATCATGATTACTAGATATGAATAGTCTTAACATATGTTAAGTTATCTAATCCCCTTTAAAGCTGAGTTGACAGCTGTCTTATATTTTGTGGTAGCAGATTCTCATTGAATGAAACATTTCCTTTTATTAGTTATAAATTTCTCACTCTTCAACAGCACATTCCACTCTCAGCTTGAACTCAGTTGCTTGTGACTGCAGCCATGCATTTTTCTTAGCAGTGTTGTGCAAGTGTTTGCATTCTTCGTTGATGTGTTTTTGACTTCCTAGTATGCCCTTCAGCCCTGGAATTGCCTGGTGATATCTCCATTCCCTACCCCATTAAATGTGCTTTCTTCCAATTAGCATGTTTTGCATTAAGTGCGATTTCTATCCAAAAATGTTAGAGTTGGGGTACTGGAATGTCACTGTGACAATATACTGTAATGGCTGCAATCTTAACTTACATATCCTGAAATAAGCCTCATTGAACTGAATGGAAATTACATCTGAATAGTATCTGTAGGATTATACTATAAAAATGAGCAAAAACAGATTCGTAGTTTTAGTATCCAGTTTGATTATGTGCCATCAAGTCATTTTCGACTCCTAGTAACCACATAGATAGATTTTCTCCATGACAATTTCTTCCTCGCCCGGTCTTTCAAGTTTTCCAACATTGGAAATCCAGTTAGGGAAAGTAAAATACTCACCTGAAATTTCACTTGGCATCCCATAATTATAGTAGCTGGGTTGTCTTGGCCTTACTCTTTTCAGTTGCAATTTATATGCTTTTTTTAATTGCATATTATTATCAAACAAATTAGATTTATTGCAATTAAGAATAGTACTTTCTTATTGATTCTAGTAAGCTTAAAAGATGATATAAATGTAAGCCATAGAAATCTTATTCTGAAATATTTACCAGCTACTTGTAATGGGTAATCATATTAACACTGTTCCAGATCAATGGTCTATAGGACTAATGGACAAATAGATAAGCCATTTAGTTAATGCGGACCTTAATCATTTCTCAAATTCCTTGATTCCTCTTTAGTTGAATACCATTCCACTAGCCTATTCTGACACAAACCCTAATTAATAATTTACATCTAAGCTTATATACTATAGTCAAACAACAAAAGTTAGTATTGGATAATTCCAAAGAACTGTAATTGTAATTGCTCATATATACAATGGATCTCTGGATATACTTCCAATGCATGTTAATCTAGCTGTGTCATCTAGCTTGAAATAAAGAAGTGCAATTTTTCATTCCAGGGTCTTGCCCAGAAGCTAGCCAAATGCAGAATGATTATTTCAAATAATTATTTTTTAAAAGCTTGATCTAATTAAATGATTTAAAATATCTCCATTAGGTTTTAAGTACTTTTTAATTTATTTTTTTCTTGTTAGCTGACTTGAGTCTGCTGTGGGCAGGAAGGTGGAATCTATAGCAGTAACACCACCAATAATAATAGTGGTAGCAGCAAATAAAATTCTTTTTAATGTACTGGGCCAAATCACTACTGATTGCCATTGAATAGAGAGTTCTGCTCATGATACTGCATCACTCTGATTTCTACCAGGAGTTATTGCAGAAAAGAAGTGAAAAGAAAGTAGCATTGTTTTTTTCCACAACAGCCATTCACTTCCAGTTGTGTATAGTTCTGTCTTCATTTTGCATATCCCAGGATGAGAACAACATTTACATTTCTGTCTTTATCGTTTTAGTGGCCTTGTTTGCAGAGTAAGTGCAGGAAATGATAATGCTTGTCTGACAACAAATCACTTGGCTATGCTTGGAAGATTAGAGCCTCATCTTGTGTCCTTAGTCATTGCTTTCAGACACTGGGCCAAGGTAGGTTTGATTCAGTAGCAAAGCATGTGTATTAATATATAATCAAACATTTAATCAAGTGTACTCAGTCTGTTTTGGAAAAAGTAAGAAGATGCATCCTGTAGATGTTGGGCAATATGTCTACTCCTGTAAAGGGATTTACCCTTCCTTTAGTCCTCCAGTCTGCTTCAGAAAACCCCAAACCTTCTAGAACTGATTTTGCTGGCTTTATATAGGGATAAAGAGAGGGTGCTTAGACTGTTCCATTAGTGGTGCCCATTGACTATCATTTGATCCCTGGCAAACTTTCTTCCCAAAAGCAAACATCATTTAGTTGGCCAGCAAAGATGCTTTTACTGAGATAGATTTTTAAACTTTTACACTACTGTGAGTCTTAATCATAACAGAATGGAAGGATATGGAGATAAATAAAATTAATAAAATCAACCTGTTGAAATTACAGGATTTAAGCACTTTTAATTTTCTGGATTGTGCTGTTTTGCCAGAGACACACACACACACACTCTGTCTCTCTCTCTCTCACTCACACACGCACACACACCCTTTCCCAACCTTGTCACTGGATGTCTTAAATTTTCTTTTATCCCACTCTATTAGCGTTTTTTTCAATCTCTGTAGTGTTTTCTTATATAGAGAACTAAACTAGCTTTAAATAAACACTGTTAAGTACAAACAATGCAGTATTTCAGCTGTAAATGAATGCTTCATTCTGTCAATCTCCTGATGCTTAATGTACATCCTTCAGCTGTTCCTTGTATTAAGCTTATGAGACTAGTCATATAGCCTGGTGAAACGGAGTGGCCGATGTCTGCCATGATTATACAATCGCCTGACTCTAGTAGAAGTGCTGGTATGAAGACAAGTAGGTACTGTGTCATGGCCCAATATATAAAATTGCTCTAGCTGCACATGACTTACGTTACTCCAAAATGGAAGTATAGAATTGTGTTTTCAGTTTGCCTAGTAATATATTTAAATAATGTTTCTAGTAAAGGTTTGATTCGTTTCTTCAAATTTATGAACTGTCAGGTTGAAATGTTTGATAACAGCACTCTAATATATGTTTTTCTTTCTTTTTCAGCTATGTTGTATAGATCATCCTGAAGAAGGCGGTTTACCACCTTATGTGTTTGCCCTAATGGTTATTTTCTTTCTGCAACAAAGGAAAGAACCTTTTCTGCCTGTCTATTTAGGATCATGGGTATATGTCTATAAGAAATTCTTAAATACAGATAAAATGTTTTCAGGTCATGGTTTCTTTGTATAAGTTTGAGATGACGAATTCTTATTTTTTCCAAAAAAGTGAGAAAGTTACCTATTTACTATTATATGTACACCACCTATTACGTTGATTGTAAATGACACAGTTCAAAAATAGTGTGACATTTCATTGGTCACTCAGTCTGACTGACTGTTCATTGGCCAGGCCCATGGGCCCCACATTAGAGTACAGGCAACCCTCCCCTGCAAAAGCTCTGTGAAAAGGCATGGTCTTAATTCCTTTTCTAAATGATAGCAGAGTAAGAGCCTTTTTACTCCAGAGCAGGAAAGTCATCCTCTGGGCTATCGTTCCTCTTAATTCTGGACAGAATGAGACCCTTAGCATGCCCTCTTTGAGTGCATGTATTGATGGCAGATTCTTCCTGGACCAGCAGTCTCACAAATAGCAAGGATTTAAGCTATAATGGCTTTTATTGGTGATAAACAGTTATTAAATGACCTAACGCTGGGAATGAATAGCAGATCACAAATGATGGTGAAATCTCACTTCCAGTGGGTTCAGAAAATTATGACCTAAATAGTAGCTGAGACCTATTGTAATGGTGACATTTTGTTCATTTTTAAAGTTCTGTGCTGGATTCAGAATTACAGGAGTTGGGCTACAGCATCTTAAGTTATTAGGGCCAAGTTTAACTCAAGATTGCCATCTTCCATCTGAACATGCTGATCAATTAAGATCTTAAAATAAGATCCACTTTCATGCATCTTCAGGTTTAGATATTACACTCTAGAGAAAATATCTTTTGGGAGATGATCTCCTACTTGTGGAATTCCTTTTTAAATCAGCTGTTTTAGTATTGTAATAATATTTAAGGTATCAAGAAAACGCTGTCTCATTCATTCTTCTTTAGCAGTTGTTTTTATATATTTAAATAGTTTGTTACATTTGTTGATTGGAGTGCTAAAAATGAGCACATTTTTTTCAAACTCACAACGGAGGAAGTATAACTTTAATAGCATAAAGAATGGCCAGTGAGGCTCCCTGTTAATGAAAAATGATGTAATTCTTGGGTCTTTCCTCATCCAAAACATCCCCTCCAGATTTTTGAAAAAAGGCTATAGGAAAAAAGAGAATTGGCCAAAGCAGTGTCCTGGAACAGGAGTGAAATCTTGGTTCAAGTTAAAGTTTCTGCAAGTGCTGATTTTCTTCTGAAATAATTATTTCTAATAATTATTTTTTTTCTTCTAATGCTAGATTGGAGGATTTTCATTAAATAAATTAGTGAATTTTAATCTTAAAGAAGTTGAAGATAATACTGTGGTCTGGGAACATAGCCCTGGTATTGATGATCCCACTTCTTCAAAGGAATCTCCTAAAAGGGGAAAGGTATGTTAACATATTAATTGCAGGGATATAATTTTTGTTTTAAGTATACATTTTTTTAAAAATGTGTTGCTGATTTTTAATGAAGTAGGCTTTAATAAACTGATCGCAGTTCTCAATATTAAAACATTGCTGTCTAATAAATGGGGGTATTATTTAAAAAGGAGGTTTTACAGCAGAGCATCCCAATTAATTAAACATATTTTGATGTCCAGTGCAGTATGAAATTTGTTTTGGGCCCAGGTATTCAGGACCAGGGAGTTGAAAAATCATGGAATCTGTAAGTTAGCATGAGAAACCAATGCTGTATTTAACAAGTGTAATACATTTTTTAAAAGCAAAGTAACTGATATCTTTAATAGTTGTATAACAGTTTGTTTGAGCTCAGAGCTGAGTATGTACAAAGATACAGAAGCTAGAATTCACCATGTTATAATTAAAATAGAAGTTAGTTAATAGAACATTAATAAGATCATATATAAAAAATAGAATAAAACACAAATTAGATAAAAGAAGGAATAAAAATGCAAATCATATTTCTAAATCACCCCTATAGTTTACCCCAATCAGGCTCACATATGCAGATCTCAACTGAACTGTTTTATTCAAATAAAGGGCCATGTTATATGTAAGTTTTGAATTCTGACCGGACATGAAATATGTTGTTTTAATATAAGGATCCTAGTAGGTTGTTCGTCTAATGTGTGGTCCTAAATACTGATCTCTCTCTTTCTTATACAATTGACATTCAAATAATATGTGCGTTATGTCTTCTATCTCTGGAGCTCCACAAATACAAGTACATTCATAAAGGGACTTGGTTAAATCTTCCATATTTAACCATTGTGTCCAGTTACTCAGTTCTTGCTTGGGTAAATACAGCCCTAAGATGTTTAGGCATTTCTGTGTTTAAATACTTAGCAGTTTGGAAGGTACATTTGTAGTAGCTCATCTATTTCAATGTGCCAACCTTGCTAAGAAAGGCTATATCTTTCTGTGCTTTTATATCCAAGATTCTTTGTGCAGCAATCGTTTTAGCTTGTTCTCCAGTTGTACAAGAGACAGGGAGACCACAGCTCTTAATATAATTTGTCAGTACAATCCAAGAATTCTGTGATTGAGATTTTGTCTGTTCTAACAGACACAATTTTGGGAGTCTGTCAGTTTCCATAGCATTAATTTTGCACCAATAGTTGTATGCCCTGATTTTAGACAAAGAACAAATTGTATAGATTCCCAATTTGACTCTAGCTGCAGCAGTTGAGGTTCTTTTACCCACACCCAATATACTTCTCAGATGCTGTGATTGTGTTTGTTCTAATAGTGATATATGTTTTAAGCCCCATACTTCAGCTCCATAAAAAAGCACAGGGTAACCTTGGCCTTGTTTGTATACTTTTATAATTGGGGCTACGGAACCTGGGTAGCTGTGGTTTTTTTAATTTGAGCAGCAAATTCACTTGTGCCTTTGCTCTACGTGAGCTCCTTTGATGATGAAGAAGCCATGATCCAGTCTCAGAGAAAACTACCCCAGGTAAGGAAAGGTGTTAACTTGCTCTATTGGCTCAGCATATAACAGCCATCTATGGCTGTTTTCCAACGACCGTACTTTTTTACTTTGATTTATTAATAATCAGAAAATTATTATGACAGTAGGAGCCAAGTCTTCTTAACAGCCTATGTAACCCTACTTGCGAATATAATAATATCATATCAGCAGCATACCACAAGGTGTTAGAATGTGTGTTTAGTCCCTTAGGCATGCGTCCTTCAGAATCCTTCATCAGTCCTGGTATAGACAGGACGTATAGACAGAATAACAATGGTGCAAGTATGCACCCTTGTCTTACCCCTTTGTAAGTATTGATCCTATTTGCCATGGCTCCATTAACCCCAAACCACAATCTTTATACAAGTGCTTGTATAAAGAGCTTTGATTAGTGCCAGCAGTCTGGGTTCCATTTTGAGGGCAATCAGTTTCCTCCATAATATTTCTCTTTTACTGTGTCAAATGCTGCACTAAGATCTATAAAGGCAGCAAACAGTTGTTTCCCCTTACTGACGTATTTTGTAATTAGTTGGGTCAAGACAAAGCAACTGTCAATGGAGGATGGACTCTGTCTAAAGCCTGCTTGTTCTTCTGCAAGACTACACTTTTCATCTACTCAGCTCTCGACTGTGCTCAAGAGGAACCTAGCATACATTTTAGCCACAATATCTATCAGACGAATGGGCCTGTAGTTGCTAGGGTCCTTTATATTCCCATTTTTGTATATGGGAACTACTATTGCCATCTTCTACCCAACTGGGATATGGCAGGTATTATTTATATGTGTGAATAAACCTGCCAATAGAGGGCCCCACCAGTTGGTGTATTTTTTGAATAGTTCAGCCAGTAGAAAGTCCTCCCCAGGGGCTTTAAGCCTTTTATAATAGATTGGATCTCGTTTTCTGATACTGGTGGCCAAAGGGGTGAGGCTTCAATATGTGATAAATCATTACTTAGAAACTGTTTCTCAACAGGCTCTGAGAGAGCAAAAAGATGATGATAATAGTTTTCCCATTCCTCAGCAGGGATAGGTATATTGAATGCGAATCTCCATTCTTTCAAGATTCCAGCTACAGAGTGCCAAAATATAGTCAAATTATTACTTTTTGTGGACTGCTCAAGTCCTGACCAAACTGAAGCTTCATAACTTCTTTAATTTTAGGCATTTTTTATATTTACTTCTTAGAGACAGCATCTTAGCTTGTATATGTACGGAGGCATGCCTCTGGGGAAGTCTCATAGCTGCCTTCAATTCCTTTTCCTTCAAGCAACATTTTTGTCAAACTAAGGGGATCTACCTGTGTGGAAACTTTTGGAGGGGGATTTAGATATTAAGTGTTTCTTCAACATATGGCACAAAGTAGTGAATACGTTGGAGACTGACTGCTAGTCAGCCATGGGTGACTGGATTATTAAGGCCCAACAGACAGCATTCTCTGATTTAAGGCTATACAGTATTGCCTTAGAATGGACCAAATTAACCTTTTATTTTTTTGGATGTGAGGGTGATCTGGCTGCGACATCTGTCACCCCATTGATCGCCAAGGTTGATTTGGCTGATTTGGCTGGCTAGGTGGGTGAACCCTTCCTCCCTCACCACTCCATGTGTATCCCTCCCGAAGCTGTGCGCTCAGTGGAAGAGGACAACCATCCCAGATAGAAGGAGTGTATCTTTTATTTTGACTCACCTCTGAGTTATTAATAACCCACCTATCAGCCATGTTATTTGATCTTAGATCTGAACGACCCGAAAATTTCACACTCGCTGGCTGATGATCACTTTCTCCTCTTGGATAGACAATGACCTCTTTTCAGAGGTCAGCTTTACTTCTTGATACACAGATGAGATCTAACACACTACTGGAATGGGCTGAATGGAATGCCTGTGGGTATACATAATTATTATCCTTGCCTTCCAAAATTTAAAAATTACATTTAAAAATCAGCGATACCAAATATAGACCAGCAGTATTACTTTTGTTGTCTCTGGAGAACCTCTGTGGATGATTATAAAAAAAATCATTTGAAAGTCCATTATATTGTGCAAAATCATGGAGAGATTAGCCTAGTTTGGCATTAAAATACCCAAGTAATATGATTATGGCTTGAGTATGCAAAATAACTATTTCTTCCAATATTACTTCTAAATACATCCAATAATCAGAGTTACAGTAAGGGGATGTGTTTGGGGGAATATAAACATTTACCAGCATTAACTCAAAATCTTTGTATCTGAATTTCATGGCCAGTATATGAGGGAGTTTATCCCCATCATATAGTTTCTCACCCTGCCATTGCAGTTCTTCCTTAGTAAGAATGCATAAGCCCCCAGAGGCTTGCCCTTTATTTCTAAGTTTTGGGGCAGGGCTATATCAGCATTGAAAACCCGGGAATTGTACTGGTTCATCCTCTCCGGCTAACCAGGTTTCTTCTAAGGCTATTATCTCAAATTCAGAGAGGAATCTCACCAAATCACTATCAACAAATTCCAGCCAGCCAGCTATGTTCCAAGTTACAAATTGTATAGGTCTCTCTAAAACAGGATGTTCTGGGTGGGATGGTCGGGTAGAAGATGAAGATTCAGACAGTCAATTTGTTTTTGGGGCTGGAACAATATTGTCAATACTTCTCGTATATACACAGTTATTACTGTATAAGATTCAACTTTCCTTTCCCTAAGTTGTGATTGTTGCTCTTCTTTATCGTAGCAGTCAATATTCAACAAACTCTTGATTTGGTACTGATGACTCTGCATCTGTAAGCCCAGTAGCTGCTGCTGATGACAATAAACTCAGTCCATCCCTCATTTTCTAATTGCTGAGCTTGAGGATAACTAGGGTCCGACTGAGGGCTGATAGCAAAGAGCTGCTCCAATTCAGGGCTCCTATATATAATATTGGCTTGCAATGATAAATGGCAAAGTGTGGGTGGAGTATCTCCTTGTGAAGTGAGGTCAGAGTTAGGATCCATGCTGGGGTCAACTAGTGGAAGCATTTCTGGAGCTTCCTCAGACTGATTGTCCGGAGCTGATAATATTAAGTCATCAACTACAGACTTATCCTCCAAATAATTATATGAAGATCGTGCTACATTGACTGGCTGAATGTCCTTTTGTTTTATGTGGTTTTGCTTTAGACTAGCACACCTTTTTTTCTTTGTTGGGAATTTTGTGCTCTCAGAGGCTGGGCTTAGCATTTCCACAGAGGAGCAACTAGAAGGGAGTAAGGTGTTAAGAGTCTCAGTTGCAGCAGTGGCTGACTGCAGCATAGATTTAACTGTTTCAAGCTTGCATAGGATCAGTTGTTGTTCCTCTGGGTGAGAGTGGCAAACAGTTGAGTTAAATCTTCCTCATCTTCCAAAAAGTCATCTAAAACCTGTGTCTTTCCTTTAATTAAATCTGGGGTATCTCCTTCCCTGTGTTTATCATGTTCTGATCTTGGTAATAAAGGAGTTCTCCATTTTACAGATAGTGGCCGGTTGTGATTAGAGGCTCCAGGGCTTATGCCATCCTCCCTCGCATGCTTGGCTCTCCTCCCAGAATTTAGCAAAGGCTGAATACGACTGTTATAAAAAACATGTATTGGGAAAATATAAAACTTCCTTAAACAATTCTTAAGTTTAAAAAGCATTGATGGAAAAGTAAACTGCCTAAAAGTTAGCAATATCCTTTTAGTTCCATGCCTGCTAGGAAGGCAGGAGATTTCTGTAAGTTCATTGGAGTATACCCCACAGTAAAGAAGTTGAGAAAGGGAATTTAATATTACTTGTCTATTATGCCACCTGCCCTTATTCAAAGGCATATCAGCAACTTGAAGCAAAATCCTGTGTCTCTGCAAAATTAGCTTCTCCATTTCTTCTTTAACTGGAAAGTTTTATACAGTCTGTACTGTCCGTAGATTAGAGGTAAGTTTTGAAACATGGGTTGCTATCTGTTACCTTAACTAATTTGGAAGTGTAGTTTTCCATTAAAGTCTTTAATTCATCTATTTTTTTATTGGCATCCAAAAGCTGATCAAAAATAGCAATGACTGAGCTGTTAAAAGGCAATTCTTAGCAACCAAGTCCAGGTCTCCTTTGAAATTTATCCTGGTATAGACAATATCAAAAGCCTTGTGTGGCGCAGAGTGGTAGGCGGCAGTATTGCAACCGAAAATTCTCCCCACGGCCCAAGTTAGATCCCAGTGGAAGCTGAATTCTCAGGTAGCCGGCTCAGGTCGACTTAGCCTTCCATCCTTCTGAGGTTGGTAAAATAAGTACCCAGCTTGCTGGGGAAGGTGACGACTGGAGAAGGCAATGGCAAACCACCCCGCCCTAGTCTGCCAAGAAAACATCACGAAAGCGGTGTCCCCCCCAAAGGGTCAGACATGACTTGGTGCTTGCACAGGGGACCTTTCACCTTTCACAGACAATATCCTCCCTTCTATCTCCTATTAGAGCCTCATTTTCAGAGGAAGGGCAATCTTCCACATCCCAGTCTAATGAGGAATAAGAATTTTTAATGGGGTTTACAAGGGGAGAAGGAAAGGGAGACTTACATGTAGTGTCCTTAAGCTGGAATAAGTATTTTATCTTTGGTTGCATAGAAGTCTTCACAGCCTTGTCTTGTTTGGGATTTTCTCTCGAGTGAGTGTCCTGTTTGTGCCTCCTTTTAATCTTTCTTTTCAGGTTCTTTTTTGTTTCTGCTTTATAATTCCACATCCTTGATTAGCATTTGAAATTGTGTACAAATTCTGGTACTCTAAAGAAGTCTTATTTCTAGTTACTAAAAATTAAACACAATTTAGATATTAATTCTAATTACTAAAAAAATAAAATAAAGATAGATGGGAGATAAGGAACTGAATAAATGAAGAAAAATACTAAAACTGATTGAATAAAACTAAATAAAAGAATTAAATGAATTAAAAAATCAGGAGCTCGTTAAAGAGCTGTCAATCTGTCGCCATCTTAAGTGGGATTCTGATCACATGAGTATCTGTCCTACTTTGTCTGCAATACTTCATATATGTATAAATACTTTATATAAATAGTTTATAGCGTATAAGAGCCAGTTTAGTGTAGTGGTTAAGGTGCTGGCCTAGAAACCAGAAGACAGAGAGTTCTAGGCCTCCTTTAGGCATGAAAGCCAGCTGGGTGCCTTTGGGCCAGTCACACACTCTCAGCCCAACCCACCTCACAGGGTTGTTGATGTGGAGAAAATAGGAGGCAGGAATATTAGGTATGTTTGCCACCTTGTATGTATGTATGTATGTATGTATGTATATGGCAGGATGAAAATATCACCATTTTATTTAAGAATAAATCTCACTGAATACTAAATACCCAAGACTGTACCACTCAAAAAGTCTTGGATCTTTTATTTAATAATATTTTGCTGAGTATAACATTAGACATTTCCTTTTCTATTGATTGATTGATTAGATGTTTTTAGTCATTATCTTGATCTTTTAAAAAAATTATTAAACAGTGGTATAGTCATATTTTTCAGCTTCCAAGTATGGGTTCTAGGTGAACACAATGACTCAATTTTTGCTTTAATTGGCAGATTCCTTTAGTATTTGATTCAGATCACCAGTGTTCAGTTCCAGTTGGACAGCTGTGGGTTGAACTGCTTCGTTTCTATGCCTTGGAGTTTAATCTGTCTGATTTGGTGATAAGTATACGTCTCAAAGAAAAAGTGTCTCGTGAATCCAAGGACTGGCCTAAAAAGCGAATTGCTGTGGAAGGTATATTAAATAGATTAGCTTGCCAATGCTTAGTTATGTTCAATGTAGGAGAAACTTATATCATTATGTATTAAGAATTAAAAGAAAGAACCCAGTAGTATCTCTGGTCAGCAGATAAAATTTCTGTTGATGAAACAGGAAGGTGAAGTTCCCTAACATTCTCAAGATATACCCTGTGGAATCCCACCCAGAGCAGATTTTGAAGGCATGCTTCTTTTTTGACTTAGTGGGGCTCAATACAATAAAATGTGAGAATTCAGACTTGTGGCTTATGGAACAACCGTTAAATTGGTTTTCATGATCACTGTCTCCATGTTGCAAGCCTTGAATGTTCATTTCCTAGTCATGTGGATTGGGTTGTATATTTCTGTGGGTTTCTCAGCCTAATAAGTTGTTTAAAAAGCTTGATGTGAATTGGTTCCTTCTCTTGTTTGGTTAATAAGATAAGTTTTCAAAAATGAAAAAAAGAAACATAATATTTAACCCATTGTAACATTTTTTTACCTGTTTTTTTTCCCCTCAGATCCTTACTCTGTAAAGAGGAATGTGGCAAGAACTCTTAATAGTCAGTTAGTATATGAGTATATACTTCATTGTTTACGGTCAACTTACAAGTATTTTGCCTTGCCTCATAAACAGAGCACAAAAAGCAATCAAAAAAGGTCTCTAGAGTGCTCAATGCTCTTAGAGCCTGAGAGGAATGCCTTTAAGCAAACAATCCCTGATATAAAAAATGTCCTTAATGAAATGGAGAAAACTGTAATAGACAGCTATATAACTACTACCAAGAAAAGTTCATATTTTCCTCAAGAACATATGTGTGATCCTTCTCAGGTATTCATTGATGAAAGCTTTGTGGAAGAACAGTTGGCAGATGGCGTAGAACATTTAGGAATTTCTTATGAGGACTCAGACTGCATAATTGAAGAATTCATTTTGGGTGACAATGAGGAATTTAAGCCAAGCTGTGAGGAGACTGAGAGTGGAAATGAAGAGGAGGAGGAAGAGGAAGAGGGACATGAGCAGGAACATTTGGATACTAACCGAGGTTTGGATGAAGACAGTGAAAGTGGAGATCTTGCTATTCCAATTAGTGAGCATGATGTTGAAACCGACAGCATTTCTGATTTGGAAAATTTTCAAAATATAGTAACTGCCCTTGATGAGTTTGGTTTAGAAGTGAGTGGTATTCCAAATGATAAACTTGACATTGATGAAGAGAGCACAGAAGGTACTGATGAACTGGATGATTCCCTGATCAAACTGGAACCACCAACTCAGGAACAAGTATCTGAAATAGATAATTCTGAAGAAGAAGATGAAGAGGAGGAAGTAGAGGAAGAAGAGGAGGAACATAGTATCAAAAACCAGAGACAACATGAGAACATAATCCATACTGAAGATGAGCTGAACAATACATACACTGGATCTGGTGTTGAGCCTCTTTCAGAAGAGGAAGAATTGCTTATAGCTCATGGAGGCATTGAGCTAAGGAAGAGAGTAGATGAATTTTCAAGTGTAGATTTGAACAAGGAACATGATCCTGAAAAAGAAGTACTTACTGAAAGTAATAAACCAGTAGACCAGAGTAACAGGTCTGAATTCTTCTATGAGTTTAATAAAACTGCTTTCACAAAAGGCAAGGTAATAGCACCTATATATCAAAGTATTACTTATCATATAACGCTTTAATTCCAGGACAGGCTTATCTGTAGATATAGGGTTGACACCCACACTAGTAAAATTTGGCCTCAAAATTCTAGATGGAAGAATCTGGGTTAAAATGTGATTTAAAGCAGTTTCCAGCCCATAGTTGTATCCAATTGAATCCTGAAATATTCATTGCTGCCAGTCTGTATTCACAAATACATTAGCTGTGAACTTCTGTCTCCTGTTAATGTAGGTTGAAAAACATAGCAGGCTTCATGTTTAAACATTTAAAGTATAAAGTTAAGTTTCATCTTTGATTACAATAGGGCAGTGTGATGCATAAGGTGTGTCACTGACTTCCTAAGCAGCTGAGAAGCATGGCTCATACAGGAATTAGGAACATTCTCATCCCTATGTGTATCCTAACCACTTATGTTAAAGCATAAGTTGACTATTTCATAGTATGAAGCAAACGTGTCAGACCAAATTGAGATACTAAGGTTCTACTGAATACTTGTTCTGGAAGGTTAGAAGATTGTTTGCAGTTCATTTTAAAAATATATGGGTGATGGAAAGATGAAGGGAGAATTATGCCCCCAGGTCTACTAAAGTCACTGGAAATACATTGGATTTCAGCCATTATCCATGTATATTCAAGACTGAGCAATGGTTGCTCTTTACTAATAGGAGGTTGCTTTGCATTCCATAATTTTGGAAGCTAGGTGGTGTTATAAAGTTGAGAGAAGAGACATTTTTAGATAAATCCTCTTTTCTCTTGATATAGACTCCTACAGTTGTGTGCAGCTTATGTAAGCGAGAAGGTCATCTAAAGAGGGACTGTCCAGAAGACTTCAAAAAAATAGAACTGGATCCTTTGCCACCATTAACATCCAGGTTTTCCAGTATTCTGGATCAAGTATGCATCCAATGTTATAGTAAGTTGGAAGAACTATATTTTAATTACACATTTATTAATTTTACAAAAAGAGTATTAATAGTTGCCTGCAGCTATATTCTACTTAGAATGTAGGGCTTTACTTATGATCTGAAAAGAAAGATGTTGGCCCATTTCTCTGCTGCCAATTATGCAACTCTCCATTTTTATTTGAATTTTCAGGCCAAAGTTTGCCCTGCTATAGAGATTGCACACAGATCTGTGTTGCTAAAAGACTACTGCACGTAATGGCTGTGCTGATTTGCTTTTTACATTTTTATTTGTAAAACTATTTCAAAATATTAGAAGAAAAGTTTGCTTTGTGCCTCTCTCACTTGCTGCCACAGTTCCATTTCTAAGTGAATGTAAATTGTATTTTCAACAGAGGATTTTGCTCCAAATATTATAGAAGACCAGGCTCGGGAATATATAAGGCAAAATCTTGAAAGTTTCATCCACCAAGAATTTCCAGGTGCTTCTTGTAGTTAATTTTTTTCCTTTATTTTTAAATTTCAGAGATTTAAAGTGATTTTTATTATTTTCATCTAAATCGAGTTCATACAGAATGTGTTACCTGACAGAAAAAATATTGTATGCTTTTATGTCTAATAGAACAGTTTTCTTATATTTTTCAATAGCCTGATGTTAAAGCATGTATCACTAATTATGCTACAATTTTGTGTAAATTAGTCACAGATATATATCCTCCTTTATAGGAACCAAATTAAACTTGTTTGGGTCTTCAAAGAATGGATTTGGCTTCAAGCAAAGCGATCTGGATATTTGTATGACAATTGATGGTCTGGAAACTGCTGAGGTAGCTTGTCGATATGGACAATTTGATGAACAAAAGTATATGTTGTATGTGTCTTTCTTGTTTTCTAAGCTGCTAATGTTCCACATGTGTATGCACAGATATATTTGGTTATCCATCATTATAGTTCTGGTGTACAGGTTAGGCACCAAACTACATCTACTAAAAAGTCTCAGCACAATGTTCTACTCTCTGTTTTTTGATGCTCACTGTTACGTTTGTAAGAAAATGATAAATGAGATTTACTGTTTTTTCCATTTATATAAATTTAGAAAAATTGTGGGTTTTCATTTAGAATAGGTATTCAAGGTATGACATAACACTACTGTAGCTGCTTTGATATCAGAGTAAAAAACAGTGCACCGCTTGAGAAATGTTAGAAAAATACTGTCATCCAAATCATATGGATTGTTTGTTATTGTTTTGATTGCTTGTATTGTCCTTGGCAATTACTTAGATGTGAGACATCAGTGGGAAGATAAGTCTATTCACAGAAATTTGCATTCAGAAATAAATGTGTAAACTAAGCTGTATTTGGAAGAAAGCAGGCTGCTGTTTGAGAAGAGAAAAATAATCTATATTCAACTGTTTATAGGTCAAGGTGTTCTGAAGCACTTACCCAATAATATACAGTACTGGCACTATCTTGACCTTTAATTCTCTTGCAACAGAAGAAACAGAAGTGCATGCTTGCATTCCTTTTTCCCATCCTCACTGAATTTAACTGGTCAGTTTAAATATTTGCAACATTTGGGTCAAGACTGAGATGCTTCCATTTTCTGACATCACCTTTTTCTGTGAGTTACATATGCCTGCACTTTCAAAATCAGAAATGGATTAGAAACAATATAAAAGTCAGTACCTAGCATTGTTAAGGCATGCTTCAAATATAATTTCAAGTACTGAAATTAAATCTGTATGCTGCAAGGAGAGTGGAGATCTATTAAATGCATAAGTTTATGTTTTTAGATATAAATTTTGTCAATATACTAGGATTTTTTTTCTATCACAGGGACTTGATTGTATAAGAATTATTGAAGAACTTGCTAGAGTGCTGAAGAAACATTCAGGTAAACATCTGATCCTGCAAAATTAAAATGCCGTGTTGGCTCATGAAAGGAGTTAAGAGTAGGATCAGGTCCTTAGATTTGAAATAATGTTACTTTGTTTACATAAACATTTGGATTAATTATTCTTTAAATGGCAAAAATGCTGACCAACAGCTGTATCCTGAACTGGTCACTTTCCCATAATTCAGAATTCAAAATGCATTCACCTGGTTTCTGATGCAGTTATTTGTATAATATTTTGACAATCTCATTTAGGAAAAAAAAGTTTTAAAACCTTTTTTGATTGCATATTGTTCTTATCTTCCAAAATCCAGTATTGAGAGTATAGTATTTGTGTCCTTCACAAATGCCTGATTCTTCATTCAGATTATTTCCTAAAGTTTGAACCAACAAAATTTGCCAATTTTGTTGTAGCTAATAGGATTGATTGATTATGTGCTAATGGTATTAGGAAATATACTGTATATTTGATCATAGGATTTTTATTAGCTTCCTAGTAAAACTTGACTCACTGAAACTTCTTGCCTTAAGATAATTTCTTTTTCTTAACTTCTTTTATACAGTTCTGTCTTTTGCCAAAAATTCTGGATCACGTTCTGTTTATATAGTATGCTGACGCAGTCTTTTCCTATAACTGAGTGCACCAAATGCATTTCTGTTGCTTTGAAATACTGGAAAAGACTGGAGTTACTCTGTGTTGATTATTGTTTATTGATTTTTATAGTGAAGCACCTTGACAATTTTCCAAGGGTTCCTTAGAATACAGTTAGAAAAACATTGGACCAAAATAAGGTCTGTTGAATTAACTGAGGCTTACTCTTAAATAAGGGTTGTATATTGTTGTAGCTTAAGCATTGTTTATTTAGTATGCTGGATTGTAATTGTAGTATTGTCACTGTTTACTTGAAGTAAGTAAGTATTTTTGTACTTGCATAGGTTTAAGAAATATCTTGCCCATAACAACTGCTAAAGTGCCAATTGTCAAGTTTTTTCATGTCCGAAGCGGCCTTGAAGTAGATATCAGTCTGTATAACACATTGGTAAGAGCATTTACCAACTTGAAATGTAAATATTTATTCAGATAGTCATTGGGAAGTTTTTATAAATAGGATTAGTTCATGGCTCCAAGGAAAAATAATTGTTTAAATTTTTACTTGAGTGCCTCATCATCATACTGACCAAAAACAAAACAACGAACAGTCATATGGGCAGTTAACTAAAATTGAGAAGTCAGAAGGTAAATATGTCATCCTCACCTTCACGATATTTTGTTTCAGAACAGGCTGTGAAAATGGCTTAATATAAAAATACGTCAGCTCCAAAGAACCATATGGTTTTTTCAAATGACTAATTTTAATGGCATACTTTAAAAATAAGACTTTGCTTATCTGAAAATGAAAGAGGTAGACAAAATTCTAGCTTGCATAAGTCTAAAACATGATAAACCTCTGAACAGCTTTCCATGCCTGAATCTCTTATTTTACTTTTCCCAATCCTCCTCTGAAAGAAAGGGAGACTTATATTTAGTCTTTTTGTTTTTTACAGGCTCTGCATAACACAAGACTCTTGTCTTGTTATGCCACAATTGATCCCAGAGTAAAGTATCTTTGTTACACAATGAAAGTATTTACAAAGGTAAGGCAGTGTTCTAGGTCTTATGGAGCAAAATTCAACACCGACCAAGTTTTGAAGCTATTTTTTCTCTCTCACTCCAGATGTGTGACATTGGTGATGCATCCAGAGGCAGCTTATCTTCCTATGCATATACTCTAATGGTGCTCTATTTTCTTCAGCAGAGAAGTCCACCTGTCATTCCAGTTCTTCAAGAGGTACAGTACATAATTGTTGCACGTACATTTCCATGCCCCCTTAAAAGAATTCAGAGGCTACCAATTTCAAAAAAGAATTCAGAGGCTAACCTAACCATTTAATGCTTCTTTCTTTAGATCTATAAAGAGCCAAAGAAACCTGAAATTCTAGTTGATGGCTGGAATGTCTATTTCTTTGACAGAGTAAATGAACTGGTGAGAATCTGACTGATTCAAGGGGAAAGGTTGTATGTATTCTTAAATTTAACATTCCTAAGATTTCCTTGAATAAAAATAAGAATAGCTCAGCCTTTATTAACTAAACCCAGTGATCTGCTTCTGTACTACTAAAGGGAAGGAGTTAATAAACACCTTATTTCAGCTTAGTAGATAATGTCATGCTCAATGAAACCAGCCACATTCCTTAGGTTTTTATGGGGGAAGTATTTAACTGTCATCCTAGAATAATCAAAGAACAGAAGGATATGTTTGTTTTGAGCACAGGTTAAAAATGTGCATAATAGTTAAATTACATTTCCCTTTTAAAATTTAACAAACCTGAAAAAAATGAGCAAAAAAGTTTTGTTTTTCCCTTTCAGTCAGAGGTTTGGTCAGATTTTGGTAAAAATAAAGAATCCATTGGTGAATTATGGCTAGGACTTCTACGTTTTTATACTGAAGAATTTGATTTTAAAGAGCATGTTATCTGCATCCGAAGAAGAAATTTGCTTACAACATTCAAGAAGCAGTGGACTTCAAAATACATAGTTATTGAAGGTATGACTCTAAATTATGAGCACTTTATTGACAATTTAACATACAGATTTTTGCAAAGGATTTTATTGGATGACTAGCTGCTAAGTGTATAACAGTGTCTGGGCCTGGAATGGATGATATCACTGTTACACACTGAATGAGGATACCCACTTAGCATTCATTTATCTGCATGGTACTTCTTTTGATGCCCTTTAGCAAGGCCACCGCTGACTGTCTACAAATGAACTGCCAGATCCACTGTTGTTGCTGTGCATGTTACATTAAACAAAGGTTACAGGACATAAAAGAGAGGAAATTGTCTCCATCAAAAATAAGATGGGTATACAGCACATATTGGAGTTGTTGTATAGTATAGTTTTATAGTCCATATAAAGTCCATCCTCCAGGAAATAAAGCCAGACTGCTCACTTGAGGGAATGATATTAAAGGCAAAACTGAAATACTTTGGCCACATAATGAGAAGACAGGACACCCTGGAGAAGATGCTGATGCTAGGGAGAGTGGAGGCAAAAGGAAGAGGGGCCGACCAAGGGCAAGGTGGATGGATGATATTCTAGAGGTGACGGACTCGTCCCTGGGGGAGCTGGGGGTGTTGACGACCGACAGGAAGCTCTGGCGTGGGCTGGTCCATGAAGTCACGAAGAGTCGGAAGCGACTAAACGAATAAACGAATAAACAATAGTTTTATAGGGTACTTTCTCTGGATTCTAAACTTACTTTATGGTTTCTTTATGGTTATTCTTTCTGTGTCTCATAATGTACCTACTGTTATGCAGAACTCTTGAAATTATTTAGTTTCTTTGAATCTTTCAGATGAACTTCCAGGGACCTGATACCCTGCTATCCTTTTTTATAGCTTTATCTGCACAGCACTCTTCTTTCCATCCATCCTAATCTATACTGGGTTTCTGAGAACAGATCCTGAAAAACATTTGACTGCTTTCGCCTTCTCCTTGCGCTGGAAATTTCTCTTTACTCCCTGGTTATGTTGAGTTCTAGTTCTAATGATGTTCAGTCTGTTAAAAAGTTTGACTGAATTTTATAATGTTCAGGACTTAGCTCATGTAAAGTTTTTACATTTATATCATCTAGAATTTACATAGCACTCTTCTTTTCATTTTTAGGGCTCAGTGAACCCATCATACTAAGCCATACTGTTTGGTTTGGTTTAATTTTGGCTTCACACAGCATATGAAACCAACACTGTGGCTTATCAGCCATTGTTTATAACTCTTGTGTGAACCAGCTCATTATAGTTTGCTTAATAAATCAGTATTTAACACAGTATGTGAGCTCAGCCTGTAGGTGTAAAAGAGATAGAAAGTTGTTCTAGAATAGCCATTCAACATTAGAAATGTAGCCAATGTTCTTACTGGTTTCATTACACTTCAGTTGATAAAGCTTGTTTGATGTTTTTCTATGCATTTTGCTAACATCTAATACTTTTTTGCAGATCCTTTTGATCTGAATCATAATCTTGGAGCTGGATTATCAAGAAAAAGTAAGACCTTTTGTCTGAGTTATCTTGAATGTAGTTGCATCTAAGTAAATATTGACTCTTTTCAATTAGTTAATTATTTTTGTTTTAATTATTTTAGTGACAAATTTTATAATGAAGGCTTTTATAAATGGCAGGAGAGTATTTGGCACTCCAATAAGAGGATTTCCAAAAGAATATCCTTCAAAAATGGTGAGTGTGTTAGGAAATTCATGACCTAGATGCCTTTCAAGTATTTTTTAATGGTGCTTTATCTCGGATGATTTGTATACTTTTTATCGATGGAAAAAAATAAATACATATTTTAAATTAATGGATGTTTACTTAAAAGTGTCAGCATTATCATATAGTTTATAAATGAAATTAACTGAAGAGATCTATGATAACATTTCTGATAATGGAATTGCAATCTATATACAAGTTATTCTTAAGGCAGTCTTGGAAATAACATACTTTTGCAAAGTTGTTGAAAGCTCTTACTCATCAGAATCATTTGTCTGAATACTTCCATGTCATAGAAAGTGGATCTATAACCAAATATTCCGGTTTTACCTCATTCAGTGCACTTTGCCCTGCAACATTTAATCAGATGTTAGCTATTTCAACATGAAAATAATTGGAGTAACAGAAAACCAGGGGTTTTTTAGCTGAATTCATCTGTAAGGTCTTCTCTTCAAAATATCTACAGATAAGCATAAACAGTTTCTGTGATTGCATTAAAAAAGGAAAGCTCTGTATATGGACTGGATGTGAAGTTCTAATTTTGTAGGTTTTTAGATGTTTCTCTAGAGTCCTTACTGAAATAAACAAATTAAATACTAGCAGAGTCATACTCAAGAAGTAGGTTTTACTTATTGTGCTTTAGGGGCAATCATAGTGTCTTTGGGACTTAAAAGCTCACTCTTTGTAATGCTTTGTTAGGAATATTTTTTTGACCCAGAAGTGCTTACAGAAGGAGAATTGGCCCCAAATGACAGATG